>NW_023270426.1:35671550-35809276 GCF_011800145.1 Mirounga leonina
GAAAGGGAAAGGGAAAGGGAAAAGGAAGGGAAGGGAAGGGAGGATGCTCTGTTCCCACTCTTCAACTGCCCCACCTAATGGCAAGAGGCATGAATAGCAGCCATTTTTCTTGCTGAAGAAGCCCAGCGAGGATTTTCTTTCCCTATGCAAATTTTGCAGCCTTGTGACTGCAACACAGACTCTCCTCCTCCTCTCCACAGTCCTACACCCCACTCCAGTCAAGCGCTAGCAGACAGCCCAGGACAAAGCAAACATAAATAAGACAGAGAGCTCCAAACCCAACTCTAGTGAAAAGACCGTGGGTTAGAATCCCGTGTAACCACTTGGAAGCAGCGTGAATTCAGGTACAATGCATCCATCTTCTTCTTTTTAACTGGTCTTGACTGACAATCTGCCTCCTCAGGAATGAAGCTTGCAGTGAGGTTATGTGCGAGAACACATGAAAGGGCTTAGCACCTTCTTGTTCTATGAGCATCACAGAGAACCACAGAATGTCCACGATCTGCTGCCCCATCTTACAGAGGAGGAAACTGAGGCACTGTGCGAGGAGAAGACTTTCTCAAAATCGCAAACATCGTTAGTGGCAGAATCTACGTCCCAGAGAAAGTGGCTTATTCCCCAATTTGCTGCGTCCACCAGCACTGGGCAGCAGTATCCAACACCGTTTTCTAGGAAAACAAATCGCCCCAGCCTCCTACATCTAGCAAGTAAAAAATTATATGATGCACTGTAGAAGCTTAGAGGGAAAAGTGAGGGGGGACATATTTTTAAGTTAGAACCTCAAGCAAGGACAAAAGAAATTAGGATATAGACAATCAAATACAGCTGAGTGCAGCAAAAGGCACTTCAGCAGAACCCATGTGCCCAGCAAGCCCCGTGGATGGTGGATTAACACGCTGTGTAAAATGGATAATGCTTCCCAGAGCCCAGCGTTTGGTGTTAATAACCGAAATTAACTACGGTCTTTTGAAAGGTTTTCCCTTATTCCTTCTTATCAACTCAGAGTTGTCCTTTTGTGTCCCAGCAGTTCGGGTTGATCAGATTCCTTTGTATCTCTGAGAACCTATTTAAAATCCCTTATTAGGGGCGCCTGGGTGGCTCAGATGGTTAAGCCTCTGCCTTCGGCTCGGGTCATGATCCCAGCGTCCTGAGATCGAGTCCCGCATCGGGCTCCCTGCTCTTTGGGAGCCTGCTTCTCCCTCTGCCTCTCTCTCTCTGTGTCTCTCATGAATAAATAAATAAAATCTTAAAAATAAAATAAAATAAAATCCCTTATTAGGGACGCCTGGGTGGCTCAGTCGGTTAAGCGTCTGCCTTCAGCTCAGGTCATGATCCCAGGGTCCTGGGATCGAGTCCCGCATCGGGCTCCCTGCTCAGTGGGAAGACTGCTTCTCCCTCTGCCTCTGCGTGCTGCTCCCTCTGCTTGTGCTCTGTCAAATAAAGAAAATCTAAAAAAATAATAAATAAATAAAAAAAATAAAATCCCTTATTGGGTTGTGCTTTGCTTTGAGCCATTTGCTTTGTTGTGATATTAATTGGGTGTGTGTGTGTGTGTGTGTGTGTGTGTGTGTGTGTGTGTGTGAATTCTGGTCGTCATAGCTGAGCTAGAAAATAGGTCCTGAATTTACCTCCCAAATCTGTGATACACATTTATCATTCTACAAAAGCATTCCAAGTGGGGTCCTTGGAATAATTACGATGTATCAATCACCTGGGGAGCTGTTTGACTGTGGAGGCCCCTGAGGCCTTCCCAGACAGACTGATCAAAGTCTCCTGGGGTGAACCTGGAGCATAGGCACTTTAAGCACTTGCTCCTGATAATTCAAATACACATTCAACTCTGAGAGTCACTGCCAGGATCAGAAAGATGCCTCCCAACCACAAAGAGCAAAGAAAGAAATTAATCTGCTGCTTCTCTCAGAAATCCCAGCCTTTTCACCCAGTACTACAGACTGAATTTGTAGGGCTACTTAAATTAACAAGAGGCTTCCATAGCAGGATTTTCAGTGATTTCTTCCTAGTCCCTGTCCTGAGAACAAATTACACAGAAACATAAACAGATGGTTTTCAGTTATCTGTTTTTTAAACAATCTAAGTAAATTGAAAAACACAATGTGTTATTATCAAGTAACAGCTGCACCAAAATCTACCAAACTAAAATTCAAGGTCATTTTGAAAGAAGGAAAAAGAGAGGTATATGGGCATGAGTATCTCTTTTTAATTGAAAGCCTGGCTTAAATCCTGGGCTACTTACATTGTTTCATAAACTACTTGGATCAACTTATTATAAAATGTAAACTGTGCTTCCTTTTCCTCCTCCTTCCTATCATTATCATTCTCTGCGTTCTCCTATTTCTATCCCTCTTGTCTTGCTATTTCTTATTCTGAATCTTTACCTCCCAAGAAATCCTTTGAACCCACTTCTACATATTTTCTCCCTGTTTCAGTTTCACTACACACCATTCATTTCCAGTTTAGCTACACAGCATTCATTTCCTCTGAGCAACTTGGTTTTTCTAAGTGGCCTTTTCAGGCAGTCTTCACTCTTTCTGATAGGAAACACAGCTTTACACTTAACCCAAATACAGTAGCATGTGTGCGTCTGATTTTATAGACAGAAAAGGTAGATGGGGGAAAAAAACCTGGGCGATCCCAAATTATACTCTATCTTTTCTCTTCTGGTAATTGTAACTTTCTCACTTCGAAGAAGCATAGGTCTTCCATGGAGCAGTGCTATGGAAAGGGATAAGGGTGAAGGGCAAAGTGGTTGACCCCACTGAGACTGTAAAAAGATACCTCCTTTAATGAGCGTACTCTTAGTTAGCACTGCCAAGACTGAAAGCTTATTTCTTCCAACAATTAGTAAAAAGACACACTACTTCTCACCTCTTCCCTAAGCCATGAGATAAACAGGAAAGAGGTAAGGTTGGGGAAGAGAAATTGACATTGAATAGGAAAGAGAAGACTGGTCCCAGGGCATCCTCACTGCCTTGCTAGAGATGTGGGCATACTGCAGGGGAGGAGAAACTATTAGAGAGGAAAGTGTTCTAGCAGCAACCACCTGGTAGAGCCTGATCTATTGGTTGGGGAAACCTTTTCCTAGGAACGAATGTATCATTTAATTACTATATTAGCTTCAGAATGGCTCAAAGCTGTCTTTAATACCCCTCAGTTTCCAAAACTATCTATTCTCCACCTCATCTTATTATTCCTTTCTCTTTTAACCCTTTGTTTTTAAGGAAAATTGTCATTTAAAAAATATTTCTTTTTGGGGCGCCTAGGTGGCTCAGTTGGTTGAACGACTGCCTTCGGCTCAGGTCATGATCCTGGAGTCCCGGCATCGAGTCCCGCATCAGGCTCCCTGCTCGGCGGGAAGCCTGCTTCTCCCTCTGCTTGTGCTCTCTCTGACAAATAAGTAAATAAAACCTTAAAAAAAATAAATATATATATATATTTCTTCTTAAACACTTACTATGAAGATATTTCAAGCAATGGGTCAAGAGAGAGAATTTATTCCTAAATTATAAATAATAATAATAATAATAAACACCAAATAAATACAACTAAATGTTCAAAAGAACAAAACATTCAAAAGATTTCCTTTACTTATATGTAATAGGGAAACAACCCACAGACATGGTTTAGCACTTGAACTTTGATTAAAACAGAATTTTTCAGGAGGTCCCTTTACATAACAAAACCCCAAAACTTAGTGAAATCTGAAATGTAATTATTTTCCTTTTTTCCTTCCAATCAAAAACTTCCACCTCCATTAAAAAAGATAAATTATTCAATAAATGGTGCAGAAACAAGGGGATACCAGTTTGGAAAGAACATGGTGGAGCATCTGTGTCACTCCTTACGTGTAAAAATCTTGACTATGGAGGGAACAAAATACTAAATGTAAAAAACTGAAAAAATGATCATAAAATGATTTAGTTAACAAGAACTTATAGTCAAGGAAGATATAACAGAAATTCGGGCTCAATGAGACCATGCTGGGATTCCCAAGGAAATGGAGGAGGATATAAGCTGAGTGATGGAACTCAGGGCCACAACCCAGTTGTTAATTGAGGGTATCACTGGATGGTTCACAGGATTCATATTCCAGAAGGTTGTGCAATCAGGCCCTAACACAGAACTTCTCTATTTCAGGTTGCAACCTGAAATGGGTAGTGACTGAAGCAAGATGTGGGCAACTCACACCCAAAAAACTAAACACACACCCAAAAGAGCTACCCAAGATTTACCAGAGTTACAAGCAAAAACTTGTAAAGAGGAGTGTTATCCTGGTTGGAGATTTGGTGGGGGCAGGATTCTGCTGGGCATGGCATCTACAGGCAGATTTTGATGACTATCTTTCCAACTCACTGTCCCTGTCTTTTCTGATCTCTCACTGGAAATAATCCATTGGCCCTTTTCTAACGAAGTTTCCTCCTTAGGCTCCTCTCCCTGGAGACATTAGGGACCTCTTCATGCCACCTTCATGCCTTCTTCCGTGAACCCCCTCCGGAGTAGGCAGGCCACACGTTCTTATATATGTATAGTTACATATTAGTACTTAATAATATAGCTGTACCTCCTGCAACATAATGATTAAAAAGAAGAAAAAAGAAGGAAAGAATGTGATTTTTTCTCAGCACACTCCCCAAAGCTTTTGTTGTTATGCTTGTTATTACTGGCTATGCCTTCATTCTGCTTCTGTAGGATAACCTATCAGAATATGTATTAGACTTCTCACCACAGAGGATTGTTAATCTTCAAAAACAGCTTCAAATAGCTATCATTTCAGCATCTAATGCAATTGAAAGGAAATGAATTTGTTTGCCAAGTTTGGGAAGAAAAAAGAAAAACCTTAAGGTTTCTAGAAAACATGGGTGAAATTATTCATCATCTTGGAGTAGAAAAGCCTTGCTAAGCAGAATATAAAAATGAGGAACATATGAAAGAAAAGATCAATTACCTTTTTACAACCCAAAAGGTATACCTCCATTGCTTATTAATTTTATCATAGATTTATATAATATTTAGGGAAAAAATCTTATATGAATTAGCTCAGCTTTTTTTCAGCTGAAATATTTCATTACCCTCTTAATCCCTCTTCTCTTACAAAAAACAGAAGGAATTCTTTGCTGAGGTTAGTTTCTGAGTCTACCTATGTGATAGAATTCATTGCTACTGTAGGATGGAGAAAGAGAAAAGCTGAATTAAGATAAGAAATAAAGAAATGGGGGCACCTGCATGGCTCAGTTAAGCATCTGTCTTCAGCTCAGGTCATGATCCCGGGATCGAGCCCCACACTGGGCTCCCTGCTTAGCGGGGAGTCTACTTCTCCCTCTACCCCTCACCCAGCTCTCTCTCTCTCAAATAAATAAATAAACTCTTTGAATAAGAAAGAAAGTAGGGAAGGAAGGAAGGAAGGGAGGGAGGAAGGAGGGAAGAAATGGGGCAGTTTTCTAATTCCACCTTTTTTGATCCATTCATTAATTCATCAGTTAACAAAAATATATTGTTTTCATTGAGTCCCCATTAGATCAGATATACCTATGTTGAGGGGATATAAACATAAAAACTTTTCAAATCCAAATGAATTACTTTGGTATTACCATCCTTCTGTTCTCCTCATAAATGTATAAACAGATTCTGAGAATTGAAAGAAGGCAGTAAAAAGAATAAAATAAGCTATGTCATGAACTTCCATTCCTCTGGATTGGGGCACAATTTCAAATTGCTTAACTTTTTTTGTGGACAAATTACTTTTAATTTTCACTATCCTATATGAAAGAATGAGAAACTCAATTTCACATTAGTTTCACAGAAAACTGCTCAGAGTTTTCCCTCTATCCTGTTTGTTTTGTTTTTTTTCTTTCTCCTGTGCTTTCACCTTATAAAGTACACTGACCGTGATTTTTTTCAAAGAGTCTAATCTGGGCACGTACTGCATGGAGCACTGGGGGTTGTATGAAAACAATGAATCATGGATCACTGCATTGAAAACTGGTGACGTATTGTACGGTGACTAACATAACATAATAAAAAAAAAAGAGTCTAATCTGGGTGAAAGTTCATAAAGAATTTAAAATTTCAGAAGAAAAAGATTCTCTATATACAATGGAATATTATGCAGCCATCAAAAGGAATGAGATCTTGCCATTTGCAACAATGTGGATGGAACTGGAGGGTATTATGCTGAGTGAAATAAGTCAATCAGAGAAAGACATGTATCATATGATCTCACTGATAATGAGGAATTCTTAATCTCAGGAAACAAACTGAAGTTGCTGGAGTGGTGGGGGGTGAAAGGGATGGGGTGGCTGGATGACAGACATTGGGGAGGGTATGTGCTATGGTGAGCACTGTGAATTGTGTAAGACTGTTGAATCACAGACCTGTACCTCTGAAACAAATAATACATTATATGTTAAAAAAAAAAAAAAAAAGAAGATAGTAGGAAGGGAGAAATGAAGGGGGGTAAATCGGTGGGGGAGACGAACCATGAGAGACTATGGTCTCTGAGAAACGAACTGCAGGTTCTAGAGGGGAGGGGGGATGGAGGGATGGGTTAACCTGGTGATGGGTATTAAAGAGGGCGCGTGCTGAGTGGAGTACTGGGTGTTACAAGCAAACAATGAATCACGGAACACTACATCAAAAACTAATGATGTAATGTACGGTAATTAACATAACATAATAAAATTTTTTTAAAAAGTTTTCACAGAAGAAAAAAGATTAAGTAGCAGTGTGGGGAAAGGAAATCTAGCATTTATCACACAACCATCATAGGTGCAATGGTGTTGGACATGTTAATGTGCCTTTTCTTGTTTTGTTTTCATAACAACTGTATGATGGACTTATTATAATCTATATTATTTTGGATGAGTCAACTAGGGCTCAGCTTAGTGAAATGATAGCCAGTAGTTGAGAGGCTGGCCTTTGAACCCTGGTCTGCATAATTCCAAGGACTGAGAGGGAAAGAGAGCAAATTAAAAAGGGGAATACAGAGTGAACAGATCCCAGGGTTTAGATTTAAAAGTCTTCAGTTCAAATGCCTCCCCATTACCTGGTGAAAGTGTTTTCCTATCTGGAAAAGATGATAATAACACAGCCTAATTTACAAGGTTATTATGAGTCTCAGATAAGGTAATGTTTGTGAAAATCACTCTGTAAACTGAAAAGTACCATATAAATTTTGTGTATAGCAATTATCACAATGGGGTCTCTGCACACACACGCACAAAAGAGCACTTGGTAAGAATTAAAATGCTCTGGAAAAACTATGCAGAGAAAGACAGAGGATGACAAAGATGATCTATAACAACATAATGATGAAATAACAGAAGAGAACATCTTACTAAATTACAATAAACTGTTTATAGAATTCCGAGAATACATTTATCTCTGACTCTTTAGTTTCTTGTATTTGGTAATGGAAGTAACAAAGGAAAATACTAAGTAGTTTGATTTTAAAGGGGAGAGGAAACTAGGAAGGATTAAGTGGAAATAGAAAGCCATGAAAGATAGAAACCACAGTAATCTAATCATGGAAATGTTTTCTAGTTGTGGGATCAAAATATGTATCTGGCAACACATTTCAGGGTCATGATTGCTGACATAAACTATTTTCTAGGTGCTGCAAAATCATGTTACCTTCAGAAGTTAAACCATAGGGGAATTTAGAGCAAAGAATAGGCCATCTCTGGAAGATGAAATTGAGATCATCAGGTGTGGAGGTGTGCATCGGTTGGATGGAAAGGTTAAGCAAAAGCAATATTGCAAAAATCAAACTCTGTTGTTCCTTTGTAAACACAAGGTAATAAGTTATACAAGGAGATAGCAATTGTTTGCAGAGCAACGGCAACAAAAAAAACCCCATGTTTTATTTTTTTTAAGTTTTCATTTAAATTCCATTTAGTTAACTGTGTTTTACTAGTTTTAGGTGTAGAATTTAGTGATTCAACATTTGCACATAACACCCAGGGCTCATCACAAGAAGTGCCCTCCTTAATGCCCATCACCTACTTCATCCATCCCTTCACGCTCCTCCCCTCTGGTAATCATCAGTGTGTTCTCTATTGTTAAGTGTCTGTTTCTTCTTTTGCCTCTCTTCTTTTTCCCCCATGTTCATCTGTTTTGTTTCGTAAGTTCCACATGAGTGAAATCGTAAGGTATTTGTCTTCCTCTGACTGACTTATTTCGCTTAGCATAATACTCTCTAGCTCCAGGCACATCATTGCAAATGGTAAGATTTCATTCTTTTTTATGGCTGAATAATATCCCATTATATATTTCCCACATCTTTATCCATTCACCAGTCGATGGATATTTTTGCTCTTTCCATAAATTGGCAATTATTTATAATGCTGCTATAAACATTGGGGTGCACATATCCCTTCAGATCAGTATTTTTGTATCTTTTAGGTAAATACCTAGTAATGTAACTGATAGATCATAGAATAGTTCTATTTTTATTTTGAGGAACCTCCATATTATCTTCCAGAGTGGCTGTACCAGTTTGCATTCCCATCAACAGTGCAAGAGGGTTCCCCTTTACCCACATCCTAGCCAACACCTGCTGTTTCTTGTGTTGTTCAATTTAGGCATTCTAACTGGGGTGAGGTAATATCTCATTATAGTTTTGATTTGTATTTCCCTGATGATGAGTGATATTGAGCATCTTTTCATGTGTCTGTTAGCCATCTGCATGTCTTTTGTGGAGAAATGTCTGTTCATGTCTTCTGCCCAGTTTTTAACTAGATTATTTGTTTTTTGGGTGTTGAGTTTGATAAATTCTTTATAGATTTTGGATACTAGCCCTTTATCAGCTATGTCATTCGCAGGTATCTTCTCCCATTCTGTAGGTTGCCTTTTAGTTTTATTGATTGTTTCCTTCCCTTGTGCAGAAGCTTTTTATTTTGATGTAGTCCCAATAGTTTATTTTTGCTTTTGTTTTCCTTGCCTCTGGAGACATATATTTAGCTATAATACAGAATCTAACTGATGTGCTACAATTTATTTTCAGTAGGCACATAGGGTAAGGATGTATTCGCACATGAGCGATGCGTCCAGTTACACAGTTACAGATGTGAGGCTCAGTAGCATGGTGAGCAGAGTAAGGAATGTGGAGTCAAAAGACCTGTAAGTACATCTAGGCTCAGCCATTACCATCTGTGTAGTTTCACTACCTCACTTAGACTCACTAATGCTGATTTTGAATCTCTGTAAAATGAGGAGAAATATAACTGCCTATCTAAAAACTCCAAGTTTATGTAAGGAAAAAAAAAAAAAGAAAATGTTGGGATGGAATACTGAAACTTAATTGCCTTTTGCGATTATAAATTATTAGTCACATTAGCACAGGTATTAGCTCTTAATTTCATTTGATACCTGGTATAAAAATCTAACATTTCACTCAATCCGCTCCTATACAAGATCACTGATAATCAGCCTCTGCTATAATTGTTCTTTTTTTAAAAAAAAATCAATGAGCGATGATTGATGGCTGTAATAGAAACTCCACATACACACACACAAGTGCACACACCTAAGATCAGCTTCTACTTTTGATGTGAATTCAGTTTTTAAGAGCTGGCTTAAATTCTAATCCAAAGTTGGGCGCCTGGGTGGCTCAGATGGTTAAGCGTCTGCCTTCAGCTCAGGTCATGATCCCAGGGTCCTGGGATCAAGTCCCGCATCGGGCTCTCTGTTCCTTGGGAGCCTGCTTCTCCCTCTGCCTCTCTCTCTCTCTGTCTCTCATGAATAAATAAATAAAATCTTTAAAAAAATTCTAATCCAAAGCAATCGTGAAAAGATTAAGATGCAAAGCAAGACTTAGAAAACTAATAGGAAAAAATAAGAGCTGCCACAGAAATAGATAATATAACAAATGTTAGTAGCTTCCATATCCCACACTACATAATGTTACTAGTCCTCACTACTTCATTTTATTTTGATGTGACCCAGCTTGGTAAGGAAAAATACGGTGATCTCCAGGTAGTGGAGTTGGGATGAGGAGGGCTGAAAGAGATATAGCACACAGATACATGCAATAATACTTGTTGCTTCTTTGGATGATGGGAGGGATTATGAGTGAGTAGGTTGGGAAGGGTTCTCAGGGCTCTGGCTTCAGCCCCTGGGTTAATGGCTGGGGCAGCAAATATAAGAGAGAACTGAGAAACAACAGCGTGTTTAGAGAAGAGAAAGGATGGTAGAAGAGTCTAGTTTGGGAAATGTCGTGTGGATGTAATGTATGTCCAGCCTACAAGTGAATACAGTTCTGAGACTAAAACCAGAAGTCTGAGCTAATACAGAGATTCAGAAAAAATCAAACAGAAGACAGACAGAAAGAGAGCTAAGATTATCTTAGAACATCATGTGGGCCAAGGACAGAACCTGGGAGAATAGCACTATTTAAGGGACATACAGATCTGAAAGAAAATAGAGAAATAACCATCAGAAAAGAGGAATACCAAGATTGTCTAAAGAGACACACTTGGCCAGCTGTGTCTAAAGCAACTGCAACGTCTTTCATAGACAAAGTAAAAAGGAGGGATAGAAAAGAGAAGTGAATTTCCAATTGAGCATGTGGGTGAGAGGAGATAATGACCTAAGTCCTCTACAGAAATAGAGGTGCTGGTCTGCAATGACATTCTTCTTCCTCTCAGACATGAAGAAGTTAAGCAAAAAATATAAGAACATATATGCAGGATACTTTGGAGATGTCAGAGAGGATAAGAAGCTGAAAGAGCTCACTCTAAGAAAGTAGTTTTACTTTATATTTTAATTATTTTCTTCCTGGGTATGGAATTCTGGGTTAACAGGGATTTTTTTTTTTTTTCCAGTACTTTAATGATATCATTCCTTTGTTGCAAAGATTCTGGAGATGTCTGCTCTAATTCTTATCCTTGCTCTGCTGTAGGTTAACTTGTCTTTTTTTTCTCTCTCTCTCTGCCTTCAAGATCTTCTGTTCTGGGTTTTCAGCCATTTTGATATGCCTCTGTGTATGTTTCTATTTTGGTATGTACCTTGCTTGGTGAACTCTGAGCTTTTGAGTCTATAATTTGGTGTCTATCATTAATTTTAGAAAATCCTCAGTCATCATTTCTTCAAATGTTTCTTCTGCCCCATTTTCTCCTTCTGTGATTTCAATTATGCACGTTATACCATTTAATATTGTACTACAACTTTTAGATGCTCTGCTATGCACTTGCAGGCCTGCCCATCCCCCATCCCCTTCTCTTTCTCTCCCATTTTTACTCTTTGTATTCCATTTGAGTAATTTCTACTGATTTATCTTCAAGTTCACTGATTCTTTCCTGAGCTGTGTCAAACCCACTAATCAGCTCAAACACATTCTTCATCTCTGTTACCGTGTTTGTTTCTAGCACTTCCATTTGATTCTGTTACAATTTCCATCCTTCTGCTGAAATTATCTGATCTCACATGCTGTCAAGCCTTTTTATTAGAGATTTTTAACATTAATTATAATTACTTTAAATCCCTTGCCTGAGTGTTCCAACATTTGTGCCATATCTGGGATGATTCTGTATATAGTTTTGTTTCTTTGGAGTATTTTCTCTTGCCTTTTCATATGCCTCAAATTTTTTGCTGAAAACTGGGTATCTTGCGTAGGACAGTAGATACTGAGGTAAATATATTTTTGTGCTTAAAGGGAGCATGCTTTCCCATCTGCTAGGCCTTTAGCACAGGAATTTGAATTAATCTAGTCAGAAACTGGCCTGGATTTGAGGGCTTTTGCTAAGATTAACCACAGTGTACCGCAGGTTTCTCTAGGGATATCATGTGGTTAGGTTGTGGGATGGCTTTCCAAGGGTTATTTTCTTAACATCTGCTCCACCCTTAGTTTTGGGTCCTCCTTTTGTGCTGGGCCTCAGACTCTCAGTCTCTTAACACTCTTGCAGCCATATTCCACTGTTAATTTTAGTGCTTGCTGGGATGCCAGTGGGGGCTCAGAGAGGAATGAGTGTTACTTGATGTCCTAAGGTAGCCTTAGTCTGAGGAAGGCACGATGTCCCTGGGTCTCCTAAGTGCTCCTGCCCATCCTCCAACTACAGTGCCGGTCCTGGCACATATTCTTACCTCGCCCCTAAGGAGAGAGTTTTTTTCACCCCATTACCTTCCTCATCAGTGGATTTACCCCAGTGCCCTTAGTCAGCAGTTCTTGTTGCTCTTTGCCTTTGTAGAATAATGCTTTTATCCCACTAGGGAGATGGGTCTACTTTCAACTGTGGCTGCTGTCTTCCTCCTCAATCTTCCCAGTGAGCCCCTAGTGAGGTTTGTGGAGGAAAAGCCCAATAAGGGATTCCTCCCCTATTTATGCAACGTGCAGGGTGCCCACACTCTCGTGCTAGCTCACATTCAGCCTTTAGCGATCCATTCAGAGTTTTAGCTGGATCTCCTTCCTGGTTTATACGGCATCTGGTGATGTCTGCCTGATGTAAACAAATGACAGCATCCTCTTTCTCCTTCTTGACAAGGGCCTCTCCTCCTATATTTGGGGCTGGTTGGCTGTCTTGCAACCTCAAATCTCTGAGGGATTTTTTTTAGAGTCCTGAATGTGTCATTTCTTCAGCTATTTCTTTGTGGGAAGGAGGGAGTGGCACTCTTTGAAGCTCTGTATGTCTCTGAGCTTAAAGTAGAAGCTAGACCGTTCACTCCAGAATTCCTCAATATTCTAAAATTAAGATGTGGAGGTTATCTTATGGGAGCAACACAAGTGATAGGGATTTGGTGAAAATAGTGACTGTTTGGATGCATTGAAGATGCACTGCCTTTGAATTTGTTCATTGCAACTGGAGTACTCTTGGCTGAGAAGTGACATTAATATGTTTTAAGGCCTTAATGGAAAAAGCTGAGAGAAAGTCCAGCAAGTGGTCCCCTAAAGGAAAAGATTGTGGTCCAGCTCTGAAGGAAGGTTGCTTCTTTGGTAGGACAAAGGCCAGGCTAACATCCTTGCCTAGAATGTACATGTTCCAGTTAAACTGCTCTGAAGGAAACTGTAGAATGAGTTTTCATGTGGGGAGAGTTGTACCTTTGTAAATTACTATGTTTATGCTTAGACATGGAATGAAGAGTTTCTCCTGGGCCTCGGTGAAGTCCAGAGCCTGGGTACCCGGTAGGATACAAGAAAAAAAGGCATTTCACATGGGAGATATGCAAAGCAACTAAGAGGTAGGTCACTGACTAGGGAGGAAGGACTCGGTAACGGGTTGTTTCTGTAAATGTCAGGAATGATCATTTCTTTTTTTTTTTCTTTTAAAGATTTTATTTATTTATTTGAGAGAGAGAATGAGAGAGAGAGCCCATGAGAGGGGGGAGGGTCAGAGGGAGAAGCAGACTCCCAGCTGAGCAGGGAGCCCGATGTGGGACTCGATCTCAGGACTCCAGGATCATGACCTGAGCCAAAGGCAGTTGCTCAACCAACTGAGCCACCCAGGCGCCCAGGAATGATCATTTCTTATATTCAGCTGTAAGGGTTTTCTTTCCTGCACTGGGGTTTCCTCCCATTATGTCAAGCACTCAGTAAAGTCTGGTTGCATGTGACAGCGTTGAGCTAGTCGTGCTTCAGGGAAGGAAAGGAGAAACCATAGTGTCTATCCTCAGGCCCAGCAGTTCAGAGGTCTCTCTGCTAATAGAGAAAAGACAGGCCTGATGTCACCACAGGTGACCTGCAGGGGTCAAAAGGGTGGCTATTAGCAGAGAGCTGGGCAAAGCTGCTCTCATTAGAATATAAAGTAAAAAGATTTAGATTTCTTTACAGCAGAGCCACTCAAAATACCACAACCTTCTTTTTACCTTTCCATTGGCAACATGGTAAGTGAGAGGATTATGTTTAAAGCCAGCAATAATGTTAAAATAATTCTTTCAATTCTCAGGAAAGTGAGGATCTTTTTTATTCCATGCATTCTTAAAGGTGACAGATGTCCAACAGTGACAGTGTTTTTGCAAAGTTGGCAGATGCTTAACGAGCTCAATTCATTAATCAGGATCATGTTTATATTTTGGATGGAAAGGATAGCCAGAATCTACACTTTGACTATAAGCTCCATAATGTGAAAAATATTTATTGAGCCCGTTCTGATATATATAATATTGGAAATATAGTCCTAATCTTAGAGTTGAAAAAAACCTTCCCATTCATTTAATCGACTCCCCTCATTTTACAAATCAGTAAAATAGACACCAGCAAGGTATCTTACCCAAGGTCACATAATGGTAAGAATTTATGATATTAAAGTGCAGGGTAATTTAACTAATGATATCTATTACTTTAATGAAAGTATGTAACTTTGGTTTCAGATGAGCAGGTATCAATTAAAATATCTGTTAATCTTCCTCATCCATGTCTATATGTACAGTCATTTATGCCTATAATGTCTCTCTATATTTATGCCTATATATACATTATAAACATATTTATAAGCATAATGGCAGTAAGTTAAAAATCATAAATTAAGATATTCAAGTTTCTTTTAATCATAGTATAGTATTAACAACAATATCCATTTGAAGAACCATAAAACTTGATCAGAACTTTGAAATATCTCATTGTAAGACCATCTCATATTTCCTCAGAAAAGACTGCCCCAACATTAGAAAACCTATCAGCCAGTTGTAACTTACATCTGTTCTGAATAGACAACAGTACCACCCACTGGAGGACAAGCTCCTCTCTGACTACTTTGCCAGTTATTTCAATTACTTGGGCCAAGGGAATACATGTTCTGAACCCCTGCATGAACAAATGGAGGGAAAAAAATCTTCCGCTTTTTAAGTTTTGACATGCGTAATACTAGGGAGAGCTCATCTTTTTCTCAACTCCCTTGTTTATCTTTGACTATTCCTTCAGAGACTATTGCTTCTGAGCAAAGCCTAGGTCTCTCTTGATAGGATTCATATTCTGTTTAAACGCAACCCTGCTGCTAAATTTATGCTAGGTAATGGCCCCTTCTAGAAATATATAAAATGATCATTATTATATAAAATTAATATTTTAAAGCACATGCAGTAAGCAGAGATGAAGGCCTCTAAGGCTTGTATCTTTTTGTTTTCAATGCGTTTGTCTCAAAGATAGTTTTCATTGTGGCACTGTGGTGTTGTCATGGTTTTCAGTAGCTGTCATACATTTGGTTTTTAATGCTCAGTGATCCAGATTCTCTGAAAAGCTTAAATCCTAACCTGGCTATGGCTTGGTGGAGTGCTAACTCTCTGAACCTCTGGGGTACCATTGAGTGCACAGCTCCGTGGAGTATGACTGCTGTCATGCGGTCTTATAGCTGGTGAGAGCTTAATAAATACTGTTGACTGAATTAAAGTCAGGATGTTGAGGGCTATAAACATGTCCAAGTCATTGACACAGAAGCAATATTGCCAAAACAGAAGTCTAGACTGCTATGGTAGTAAAAACAGGAAGGGAAGGACAGATAGGACCTTGAGTCACAAGCGAAATGTCATAGTCCCAGACACTGTGCTGTAAATGGAGCTGTGCCTGTAATTCCACGTGTGTGGTATGTGACCCAATCTAGGTGATAGAAGGTACTGGAAAGCAGGGTCAGGGGGGCAGGGGGCTCTAACTATTTAACAATTAATCTTTCTTGACCTTGGCATCATGGCTTTTAAGATGCACAACTGAGGAGAACACGTGAACTGACAGAATGACCTTTTCCAACACTAAAAGTAAGGTTGTTTTACGTTACTCTGTTTGATGATGGATCAATTCTACTTTAAAAAAAAATTCCTAAGACTTAAATTACTTGGTACAGAAGCATATGATACAACTAAATACTGTATAACATTATTTTGGATTGTTTTTTGCTGGGTTGGTTTGGCTTTTTGTTTATTTTTATTTTATAATGTGCTGTTTTTTCATTTTACCCTTGAAACAATCATCACAGATATTGGGAGCATTTGATAATAACCTAATTATTTATAGTTTTCTCACCTTCCTTTCCTCCACCATGACATAGATACAGAGTGGCAAAGCCAATGTTATAAGCCAGGACCTTAAAGACCATACCTCTGCTGCCCTTGAAAGCACTGATCTGGGGAAACCATATAAATACATCAATAATTTTCATTGAAATCATTTCTAACCTTTAAAATCTTTGCTTACAGGTAGGCATTTCAATAGTAAAAAAGGGATATTTAACCCTAATTTTAAAAATAGAGAATTGGCTATAGTTAAAAGGCCTTTAAAAGTAATTTTTTTTTCTGGAGCAAAATACTACTAATAGAAAACTGCACCAAATTATTATGCTTTTCTTCATAATTCCACTTTGTTACAGAGAGATACTATCTGCATGTCTGCAGGAATTCTTTTTGAATAGTTATTATTGATTCAACAAGACTCCTCTCTATTTTTATGTATCTTTGGTGTTTACATCGTTAAGTACAACATATACAATTACTTCTGGGACATAATCATTCGGAATTCAACCCCAACTTGAAATTGTCCAAAAATGAAATAGCAAACACATCACAATATCGAAAACAAGTAGAGGTTTTTCTAAGATGACAGTATAATGATGGACTTTGGCCACTAAAACCGTCGTGTGATTGATCTCAAAGGAAATGGTTGGTGATCAGTCCTTATTCTTTCAGACTTTTCCTCCATATTCACATTCATTTTGCTCTCAGCTATTCTTGTACTATTGTCGATTATCTGAGAAGATTCTTTTTAACTGCTCTAAAATAATCTATGTTTCTGCAACAATGAGCGTAATTGACAATTATGGCACATTATTCACAGCTCAGAGTATCTGCCAAACAAGTTACTCACAACGTGATGAAGACAAGTACACAGAGGTGTGAGAGGGACCAGACTTCAGACTCCCTGGCAAGAATTAAAGATTACAGTGGGATAGACTTGAATGGCTAGGGTTAGGGTGGGGGAGGAAGATAAGAGCAATAAAATGATAAAAAATGTAAATTTAGGTGTCAAATATATTCTATAAAGGGAGAGACCATAAGTATCTTACTCACTGTTGGTTAGCCAGAGCCCAGCACAGTTCCTGACACAGAGTAACCATTCAACAGATATGTGCTGAATTTTGTAAAAGAGCACAAACAGGAAAACAAGAATAATAATGAAAAGAATGAAACCTCTAAAACTACAGGCTGTTATTTCAGTTTGTGGCCAATAAAAACACAAGCAAGAATATTATTTTGGTTTTGCTTTGTACATTACACTTTTCAAAGCAGTTTTACATATAGTATCTCTTCTGACTTTCTCTGAACTCTGATGAGTAACCACAGGGAAAAGTCCAGTTTCCATATACTTAACTTTATCAGGATTCTAAGTTGTGACAACTTGTTTTATTTTGTTTTTTTAAAGATTTTATTTATTTATTTGACAGAGAGAGACACAGCAAGAGAGGGAACACAAGCAGGGGTAGTGGGAGAGGGAGAAGCAGGCTTCCCGCGGAGCAGGGAGCCTGACGTGGGGCTCGATCCCAGGATCCTGGGATCATGACCTGAGCCGAAGGCAGACACTTAACGACTGAGCCACCCAGGCGCCAGACAACTTGTTTTTTAAATGTTTATTTATTCGCACGAGAGAGAGAGAGACAGAGAGAGAAACAGAGAGAGTGAGCGAGCACGTGCAGAGGGAGGAGCAGAGGAAAAGAATCTCAAGCAGACTCCCCACTGAGCACGGACCCCTGATGCATGTGGCTGGATCTTATGACCCTGAGATCCTGACCTGAGCCAAAATCAAGAGTCAGATGCTCAACTGACTGGGCCACCCAGGCGCCCCAGGTTGTGACAACTTTTGCAATCTTGTACTTAGGTGGTGACTGACAGAGTAGAGAAAGGAGGCCAGTCTGGGAAGGGAACCATTATTTTTGTTAACCATAAAATTACCAAAACAATCACTCTTACAGGGTAACTGTGAGGAATAATAAATGTAGATACCTCTGAAATGCCACACAAAATGTACCATCCTTCCCAAATTTCTTTCTGCTCTGCCCTCTCCAGGCAGGCACTAATGGACTGAAATGTTATAAATTACTCACCATGGTTCATAAAAAGAGCAATTCCTTTAGCAATATAAAAGTATGGCTGGAAAAATGTTTTTTTAAAGCTTAAGATAAATTTGGCTTACAAACTTTGGACAACATTTTTAAAGTCTTCTGGGCAAAGAGGCCATCCTAGAAGGCTGCAGGGCCTATTTCACCGGGTGGGCTCCCAGCTCTAGACTCAAAACTGACAGCCCATTTAGGTGGGCTTTCAACTCAATATGCAAAGAATTTTCCAGATACACTGTACCCTCCAAACATCCAGGATTTGCTTCTGGTTTTGAATGAACACTAAACAACAATTCTGTCAAAAGAGAACAGGGAACTTCAATTAAAAGACATCTGGTGAGTGCCAATTTTATCCACCTGTAGAGCATCCAAAAGAATCTGAAGTCAGAGGGCAATTTCATCAAGAAACTAACAAATCCAACTGAACAGAAGAGATCTTGAATCTTTCCCACTGGTAGGAAGAAAATGATACATGACACTAGCAAATCAAGAATTTAATGGAAAATACTATAAGATACTTTAAAATTCAATATATAAGAGAACTGATTAATGAAGAATTAAAATTTATCCAGTTCATTCTATCAGATGAGATTTATAAAAATTCATGAGTTCAGAAAATATCAACAGAGATATTGTAAGGAAAGTTACTTATTTTTTTTTTACTTATTTTATTTAAATTCAATTAGTTAACATATAGTATATCATTAGTTTCAGATGTAGAGTTCAGTAACTCATCATCTGCATATAACACCCATTATATCACATGCCCTCCTTAATGCCCATCACCCAGTTACCCCATCCCCCCACCCATCTCCCCTCCAGCAACCCTCAGTTTGTTTCCTATGATTAAGAGTCTTCTATGGTTTGTCTCCCTCTCTGATTTCATCTTATTTTATTTTTCCTTCCCTTCCCCTATGATCCTCTGTTTTGTTTCTTAAATTCCACATATGAGTGAAACCATATGATAATTGTCTTTCTCTGATTGACTTATTTCATTTAGCATAATACTCTCCAGTTCTATCCACATCGATGTAAATGGTAAGATTTCATCCTTTTTGATGGTTGAGTAATATTCCGTTGTATTTATATACCATATCTTCTTTATCCACTCATCTGTTCATGGACATCTGGGCTCTTTCCATAGTTGGGCTATTGTGGACATTGGTGCTATAAACATTGGGGTGCAGGTGTGCCTTTGGATTACATTTGTATTCTTTGGATAAACACCTAGTAGTGCAATTGCTGGGTCATAGGGTAGCTCTATTTTTAACTTCCTGAGGAACCTCCATACTGTTTTCCAGTTTTTTTAATAACCTCTGATTTAAAGATACACTATAAGTATAGAAATCTGTATGTGTCTCTCCTTTTTGTCTGTACATTCACTTCCCACTTCTGGTTAGCATAAAAGCAATGGTATTGGTAAAGGGAATGAAGATGGTTCAGATAATCACGTTAAAAATCTGAAAAGTTAGTTCAACTGGTAAATCCACCAACAGGACAAGGAACTTCAGAGATCTCTATCACTGGATTGGATGTCAATAACAAACAATATGTTAAGAGGAAAATAACAATAGGAATGGAAGAGAAAACATTTTTAAGTGAAATTAAAATTAGCCTTGAGATCTATGAAGAGATTATCAGAACCTCAAAAACCATCACTGAGTTTCCCTACCATAAAATCTAGAAAACAGAAAATTAAGAGGATGACATCCAAAAAAAACAAATAATCCAATTTAAAAACGGGCAGAAGACATGAACAGACATTTTTCCAAAGAAGACATACAGGTGTCCAACAGACACATGAAAAAATATTCAGCATCACTCACCATCAGGGAAATGCAAATCAAAACGACAATGAGTTATCACCTCACACCTGTCAGAATGGCTAAATCAAAAACACAAGAAACAACAGATGTTGGTGAGGATGTGGAGGAAAGGGAACTCTCTTGTACTGCTGGTGGGAATGCAAACTGGTGTAGCCACTATGTAAAAGAATATTGAGTTTCCTCAGGATGTTAAAAATAGAACTACTCTATGATCCAGTAACTGTACCACTGGGTATTTGCCCCCCAAAATATGAAAATGCTAATTCAAAGGGATACATGCATCCCTATGTTTATTGCAGCATTATTTACAATAGCAAAGTATAGAAGCAGCCTAAGTGTCCACTGATAGATGAATGGATAAAGAAGACATGAGATATATATATATATCTCCATCTCCATGATGGTATAATATTCCATCATATATTTTGTGTATATATATATGTGTGTGTGTATATACATATATATTTATTTATTTATTTATTTCACATCTTCTTTAGCCATTCATATATATATAAATGTGATATATATATATGTAAAATATATGATGGAATATTATTCAGCCAGGAAAAAAAGAATATCACACCATTTGCAACTACATGGATGCAGCTAGAGAGTATAGTGCTAAGCAAAACAAGTCAGTCAGAGATAGACAAATACCATACCATCTCACTTATATGTAGAATTTAAGAAACAAAACAAATGAGTAAAGGAAAAGAGAGAGAGAGAGAGAGACCAACCAAGAAACAGATTCTTAACTACAGAAAACAAACTGTTGGTTATCAGAGGGAAGGGGATGGGGAATGGATGAAACAGGTGATGGGGATTAAAGAGTACACCTATCATGATCAAAAAATAAATTAAAATTAAATTAAAAAGAATATCAAACTCTGTTATAGAAGGAATGTTTGTGTCACCCCAAAATTCCTATTGATGTCCTATACCCCAGTGTGATAGCATTTGGAGATTGGAGCCTTTGGGAGGTAATTAGGATTAAATGAATTCACAGTGAGAAGGCCAAGAAGAGAGCTCTCACCAGGAACTGAATTGGCCAGCACCTTAAACTTAGACTTCCCAGCCTCTAGCACTCTAAGAAAATACATTTCTGTTGCTTAAGCCCCACATCTATGGTAGTTTTGTTAGGGCAACTGAGCTGAGTAATACACTCTTTTGCCCCAATGCCATGATTTTATATTTATCTGGAAAATGACCTTCAATTCAATTTATGAATGGGTACAACGTGTCCTAGAATCAAAGAAATTTATAACTGGTGGGAAATGAACTCTCACCAGTTTAACCACTCATGTTATGCCTGAATCTTTTGCATAATATGGAACTTGACTAAGTGATCCTGGAAGTTATGCTTGAACTCTTTTAGTGAGAGGAAGGTACTTCATTTCCTGGTGTTTCCATATGATTCATTTCTGGACCAGATACTATCACTCAGCTCTGTAGCTACAAAAAAAAAAATCTGCAAACCTCAAGATTGAATTTATCAAGAAACTACTATGTGCAGATGTTTTCCCCTTCATTATGATATACTTTTTTAAAATATTTTTTATTATGTTCAGTTAGCCACTGCATAGTACATAATTAGTTTTTCATGTAGTGTTCAATAATTCATTAGTTAAGTATAACGCCCAGTGCTCATCACAGCATGTGCCCTCCTCACTACCCATCACCCTGTTACCCTCTCCCCGCCACCCCCCTCCCCTCTGAAACCTCCAGATTGTTTCTCAGGGTCGATAGTCTCTCATGGTTCATCTCCCTCTCTGACTTCTCCCCCTTTGGATTTCCTTCCCTTCCCCTATGATCCTCTGTGCTATTGCTTATGTTCCACATATGAGTGAAACCATATGATAATTGTCTTTTCTGCTTGACTTATTTCATTTAACATAATCCCCTTCAGTTCCATCCATTTTCTACACACATAGGCACTAAGACTCAGGAAAAAAATAAGTAATTTCCTGAAGGTCAGATCTTTAAGCACTAGTGGATCTAAGGATTGAATCCAGGTATCTGCATTCAAAAACTATTCTCCTTCCACTGCAAATAATGGCCTCTAACTCTTAATCTCAGGAAACAAACTGAGGATTTCTGGAGTAGAAGGGGGTGGGAGGGATGGGGTGGCTGGGTGATGAACATTGGGGAGGGTATGTGCTATGGTGAGCGCTGTGAATTGTGTAAGACTGTTGAATCACAGACCTGTACCCCTGAAACAAATAATACATTATATGTTAATAAAAACAATAAAAAAAGAATGGCCTCTAAACTATTTTGATTATAAACCCCTATCAGGAAAAATATTTTGAATGTATTTTCCCAATTCATGTATTTATCAACTGCACACATTTACATTTATTGAACATAAACAAAAAGTTGAAAAGAAAGTAAATATAAATAGGAGTTCTAATATCTTCTTTCTGAAGCCCAAATTTGAGATTGCTGCACTTGATTTCAATCAAGTAATCAAGTTGCTGCTCCCTTATACCAGTAAGAGAGTAAAAAGCCAAATCAGTGAAAGCATGTTACAAAGTATATTCAAAAGTTTCAGAACCTAACATTGCACTATCCTGATTATTACTCATAATACAAAGAAAATTAAATCTATTATTTTAAGAATTATTTTCAACAGAAGTACAAGCTGCTGGAGTTAAGTCTTTAACCTCAGGAAAGTCATACTATATCAATATTTCACTGGAGAAATGCCAAGTCTGAGTCATGGCTTTGATGCTGGGGTCACTGTCAGTGGCTCCTTTCTCTTTGGGACCAATGGATTGAGAAGAACCACTAGAGTTAACACAGGAGGCTAAAGGGCTGCGGTGGAGTATTGACCACTGTAGCAAATTAAGCTAATCAAAAGCAGAATTATTGCTAGAGCACTTTTTCATGGGATTTTCTAACAGCTTCAAAAAGCATAATCGTTATTAATTAATATTTCTGTCCTAAATTGCTATGCTATTTAGGTAGAAGGATAAAAATCCTATATGTTTACAACTAAATGCTGTTCTAGAATAAAATTAGATGACTTCATGAAAACATATTTGAGTCAGGAAAAGGCAAGCTTTAAATAGAGAAATCAGTTGATCCATTATAATTCAGAATAGTAAACAAAATCAGGCTTCCCTTCTGCATGGGATTTTCCTGCTTTTAAACTTATACTATATGAGTATACGCCCCATATACCTCACCAAGCCTCACTGTACCAACCATGGTTTTGAGATAGGTTGGCTTTATAGTAAAACTATAAAAAACTAAAATCTATAATTGTTGTGCAGATAAGACTTGTTCAATCCCATTAAAGCAGAAGTCAGAACAGCAAGAACTGTCCCAACTTCCACAGATAGAAAAGACCCTTTGGAAGGTTAGCACAGAAGGACTCTTGCTTATGCTCTGCCCTTTCAGCACCCAGAAAAAACAAATGCGACCTCAGTGCCCCAAGAGGTATAAAACTCCAAGAAGTCACAAGGACTTTAGATGAGACATGTGAAAATGAAATGTTAGTCCACTGAGAATAGGCCTGAAAACTTTAAAAAGGGGTACAGAATGCATATCATAAAGCTTTGGGAGAATTTTCTACTGCAACACTTCTTGTTGGAAATAAACACTTCATGGAAAGGGTCATCTGCCAGACCAAGAGTTTTCCTTTTCTTCTCTTTCCGTTTGTAATTATTATTAAATCAGAAAATACAGTTTGTAAAGAAGCAGGTGCTACCTAAGTGACCATCTGCTTTGTATTTTATGATATTTTTCATTTGTTTTTCCTTGAATGCCCTAATTTTTACAGAACTTCATCTGGACAATGTGGTTTTTCCAACACTGGGATTTTACAGGCACTTGACATAGGTAAAAGCAGGTAAGAGATAGTTATTTTTGTTTTTAATCTGAGCTTTGACTACATTTTAAGAACCACAGAGAAGAAAGAACACAGGGAGGCTCTCTCACTTACAAGTTATGGCATCTAGGGCAAGCCAGAGATAGAACTCATTAGGTATGTTTGATGTACCAAGCATCACTATGTGTTAATGTCATTTCCCCATCACCCATTACATTAGTGGAGTCAGTAACTTGTCAAATGTCCCACAGCTGAAAAGTTGAAAGAGCCAGATTTTGAACCCAATTCTGTATGATTTTAAAGCTCGCCTATTTTTTTTAACTAAACCAAGCCACCTTTCAGGCAAGTCATTTCATCTCCCCTGACCTCCATTTCAATGTCCCTATCAGCAAAATAAAAGGGTTGAGTTGGAAGATCTTTAAGCTCTCTTCCAACTATAAGAAGAAATTATATACCAGAAACTCTATAAAGTTTATAAGCCCTGTAAAATATGGTGAAACCATTTTTATGAGAGATAAATATTAATACCATGTATTCTAAAAACAAATGATGTGGATAGTTGGAACAATTATATAAGTCAGGAATGTAAAGCTTAAAATATTTGCTTTTGATATTTTCAACTGATGTACAATGTATTGTAGAATAGTTTCCCACTTTTTAAATTTGTGGACCTCTTTCATTGTCATAAATTTGTGAACCACAACAGCAAAATTTAAAATATTTCATATTTTAATAACATATGATAAAAAAACTGTGAGATTTTTAAATTTTGGTCCATTTATTATAAAAGTTTACATGTAAGTTCATCCTAATAATGTGTGACAATATTAACTCATTTAGACATTCAATTCATTTAGCCACATTTTCAATTTAATAAGCAGCATTAAGTGCTTTAATTTACTTTAAATTAATGTACTTATGCTATTTAACTTACTTTGAATTAATTTTTAAGAAAATAATTATTAATAGATTTTAAAATTATATATTTTACTCTGTTCAGGAACAATATAAAACTGTAGATCAAAACTAACCACATTATAGCAACAGAAATCGTGAAAGAAATAACACCTGTTTTTATGAGCTGATGTTTGAAAGTTTCTCTTAAATCAATTGACGTAAGTCCTGTTTTGTTTACACATGAGGAAATAAGAGAATATATTTAAGGCTGCTATTTCTTAACACTTCTACACATAATATTTTACAGGAATGGACAGTCTTTCTTTCCAATAAATTAAAAACAAAGGAGAAATAACTGTCACTATATTTCCCTCTGTTCAACATCTTCAGGTTCCAGAGATATACTAGGGGTGCTATATAAGAATTTTACGTAGATAAATGCAACTTGTAGATCCTGGTGAAGACAGCTTGGGGTTAAACTTGCAGGATTTTTTTTTTTTTAATTTCAATAAAAGCGTCCCTCTATTTTCTATATTGAATCAACAGTCGGGGGTATACATTTAATAATTAACTTGAGTTTCCCAACCTACCTATTGTGTGAATTAAGTAAGACTGCATTCCACCCTCCTATATCTTGAAACATCCCAATCTCCATAGCTGTAGACTCAGACTCACCCTCCCCGCACCCCGTCCCTTTCACCTCAGTGGAAGGACCGCGTCCCTTTTGTCAACTACAACCCAGGAGGCACCTTCCCTACTTTTCTTCTCTCCTCAATCCTACATCTAATACCTTTCCAAAAGCCCTGTTTCTTTTTCCTTCCCAAATCTCTCTTAACTATGTTCAGTCTACCTCCCTACAGTTACCACCAGTGGATTCGTTATTCTAGCTTTTGTTCATGACCTCGAAGCCACCACTTTCCCTAAACTAAAGAATCATCGCGCATGAAGTTAACTCTACCTGGAACCCCCTTCGCCTCAGTAGGCTAAGTCACCGTTCAGATCATAGACTACCCCAAAGATCCTCTTTTCTAAGGAACGCTGGCCTGACCTCCCTGACTGAGCCAAGTCATTCTGTTGTATGTTATCACTGTGCTAGGACGTTTCTCTCAGCAGGTATCGTAGGCTACTCATTCGCTCGTTTCTTTACCACGTAATTACCTACCATGTGAAAGATACGGTGATGAATAAATAAGCAAAGCATCTGTCTCAGGAAGTTCACATTGTAGGGTGGAGAAAGAAGCCATTACCTAGGAGGACGGGTGGAAGGTATTTGCCCTATGGAAGGAAATGTAGTGGAGAATTACTGTTTCCCACCTATGTGTGTGATTCTTCCATGCGTGTCATCTCCCATAGGAGACCCTGAAGACCACAGCCCCTGGGCCCACGCTTCTCTTTTGTACTGTTCACATGAGTTCTTCCTATTTTTACCCACCATAAGCACAAATTATGCTCCCAAAGGAGCAAAATGGCACTTTAAGCAAAAGGTACTTTGTTTATATTTTTATAGCTAAAATTTTTCATGGATCCCTTCCAAATAAAGGAAGAATCCAGAGCATTAATCATTAAAAAGAACACTGTACCAGATCTTGAATGTGAGAAGAAAAATATGACCACTCTTTAAGTGTTCAAGAATAAATAACTGTCTAAAGATGATCTTTTTTTTTTTTCCTGCTCTTTTGTACACCTGAAGTTTCACAGTGACACATACAAGATACATGGAGACATGCAGGGAGGAACAGAGGCTGTTTTAACTTTTAGAATATTCTCTTTGGGTTTTTAAATGTCATAATGCCAAAGACAAACATTCTCAAATCCTAAACCAAATTAATTCTTAAAAATTTCCTCATCAAAACCAGGAAATACTTACTTCTAAGTGCATAATGTTGGATTTTGTTATAACAAAGACTTAAGGGGTGCAGAATGACTTTTTCAGACCAGCGAAAGATGAACTTTCGAAACTCTAAGGTGACAACTTCTAACTAGGCAAAAAGTCTGGCTCTTTCCTCTGAGAAACAGCAATCTCCTGCCTAGAGTCATTTAATTAAGTGAAGGCACTTTTTTATGCCAGTGGATTTTCAAGAAGCTAAGAAGCAGTGAAATGAGAGCTCTACTGTTTACATTTAGACACACGTAGGCAATTCAGGTTCTCTTAATCTGGGAATCTTGAGCCTTTCCACCAAGATGAAAATTTCTGCACTAAGCAAATATAAATAGGAAACCTCCTAGCATCATTAAGTGCTCACAGTTCCTTAAAGTCACGGCTCAGTTAATTATTTGCTTTTAGAATGTTTTCCTCCAAGAACAGGGCAATGTTTAATAATATTGTTTTAATTAACCAAAATATTCTCCCCTTTGCCTTTACACATTTTTCCCCTATCACAGGCACTGAAATTAAATGAAAGAAAGAAGCATTATGTGGATGGTTTACTTTCATATTTAACTTATAATAAAAAAAAACTCAGTAACAAGAAAGATGTGTTGGCAGTCTGGTCATTTGTATGCAAGTCACCTCCTTTTACAATGAGCAACTATATGATGACCAAAAGAACTCCAGGCTCCAAGCCATTTTATCCAGTAATCCATACAACCAAACACCAACCAGGAAAACAAATGAATTTGGACACTTCCTCAGAGTTTGTTGAATTTCTTCAGTTGCTTATTAAACACAGTCAGTACTCCAAGAACTGGCACACCTCTGGGTACATCCTCATTTTTTAAGAAACCCTACTGAGCACACTATCCTTCCCTCTCCACAGGCATTGCTCACCCTGAAAAGCCTGAAAGTAATTCTGCAGAAAGAATCAGAGATGGCCTGAGGCCATCACAAAAGAATCACGGGTTGTAACACAAAGCGTTCTCATACTAGAGAAATGTGTTTGCATTTGTGGTTTTTCTGATGCCTTCAAATGAATGATCCTACATCACAACTGCATCTGTTTAGATGCCTTTTTTTCCCCTTGGGTAAATGAACAAAGGGACATGTTCTTAGAGCTTGCCTCACAGAAATTAACACCCTCCTTTCATCCTTGCCTTATGTAGTTTTCTTGGGGTTGCTCTATTTGCTTATACTTCCTTTCATAAGCTAATGTGAGTCTAAAAATAATCACTAATCCAGTGCCTTAAGGAGAGTAGGTAATTGGAAAGAAGGCTTAATCTACACCAGGGCCCTGAGGACAGTCACTTAAAAAAAAAAAACAAACTCTAAAGGAGGAGAGAAATTAGAGACATATGCTAGGGTAGACAGCTCATGGAAGTGATGTCCTCCTAATCAAGTATTCATGTTATTTACCATGTACATGAACTTTTGGAACGTCATAGATTGAAGTACTTAGCGGCGTAAATTCAACTTATCCTTTTGGACTTGCCCAGAAAATTCGATATTCAAGACATAAATTTCTTCAGTTTCAGTTTTTAATCATATAATTTCTGCATCAATCCAAATATCAGAGCATCCAATCTCACGCCATTAGGCTTATACAAATGAATGGTAAGGCAAAGAAACTAGCTGAAAGAGAATTCCCATCAAATGTCAACCAGGCCACAGAGAGAAACAAGTCTCCATTTGTTAACAAGCTGTGTACAGCCTGACAACCTAAAGTTGACCTAGGGTCTCCCACAAGCCTAATCATGATAGCACAGTATTAAAATCTAAAGAAAACAGTAAAAATTATGTGTACACATTTTTAGAAAAGAAATGAAAACAAAAGGTACTTACACTTTTGCTCCGAGAAAGCAAATCACAGGTATTTCTTTTCATGGTGGTGTTTTAAGTAATCCAAACAGACAATAGTTGTTTCCAGTGTCACTTCTCTCACTGCAACAATTATCCACTCAAAAGCCAACCGGCATTCTGAAGAGAAAGGCAAGGAAATGTTTAATCAAGTATATGATTAACAAGTGCACTTCAAAATTCTGTCTTAGACTAGGACAATAATTCTTAAATTATTCAGCAGAACAAGCTAAAATGGTGCTATGTTTAAAGCAATAAAAGTACACACAAGCAGCATTTCCAAAACAGCTTTTGTTAAATGTAAGTTAGAGATTTCAAGCACCATCTGTTTTCCATTAAATATTCAAGTCTACTTTTCTAGTGGCTTGAAAAAAATAGGTATGGTAGTCACAACTTACACTTACATGTATGAAATGAAGATGCATGCTGAGCTGTGTACATGCGGATTCTGGCTGGTACAGCTGGAGACCCCTCAGTTTTCCACTAAGCATTCACTGAATAAGGTAGCCTTGTCCACCACCAGAGGGATCTGACTACATCTGAAAGCACTCTGACCATAGCATGGTGGCCTCCTGTTTCATCATTAGCAATAATCCACAGTACAGTGGTTCTTCAGTGAATTTAATGAGTTCTCTACTCTTTGGGTTCAATGATGTTATAAGAAACGGTTGGGAGAAACAGTTTACCAAGTTGAGCAACAACTATGATTTCTAAGAATACCCCAGAGGAGCTGTCACTTGAATGACATGATAGCCTTATTACCTTACCTTTACTTCCCACTAGACATTAAGAAGGAGATTCTGTTTTTTGTTTTGAAGAAAGAGCAAATACAATAACTATACAATTTGTGTTCATTCTGATATTCAGCTGAATCTGGACATGATTTAAATATTCACATGGAATATTTGCATGTGGGCTGAAATGCCTTTTGGGAAAAAAATCATTCTAAGAGAACGGGGATAAGGCAAACAGGCTTGATCAAAACACAAAAACGCTGACATTGTAGATGTAGGCTGAAATGGTGGGAACAGACCAATTCTAACAAGAGCAAGTAGTCTATCATTTGAATTTACTCTAAGTTTCTCAAAAGACTTGTGCCTGAGGTTTAGGGAAAAGAATAACAGTGAGCAAGGTCTGAAGGAGTTTGTTTTACTGAAATGATGGAAAAATATCAAAGTGCAGGATAGTGTGAATTATACATTCAAAAATATATACTTTCAAACAAAGTAACTACATATACTTTAAGAACACACAAAACACATGGAGGGAGGGCTCCAGGGAACACAGCATCCATCTGGGTCCCTGGAGCAGGCCAGCCCTCAGCAGCAGGGGAAGCCACTGGTCCCCCACACCAGTGCACAGGTACCTTCTTCACCAAGCTCTTCAGAATCGTAGAGTGGCGTACTCTCAAGGTTCAAAGACTTGTTTTGAACATATGTGAATCATCCCTTAAGGCTTATGACACTAGAAGGCAGATACTTTTAGAGAAGCCAGAGATCCCACAGCAAGGTGGAGCTAGAACTGGAGAAATCTAGTTTATCACTGCTAAGAATATCCCAAGTCACAACTTGGGAAACACAAAGGGCACTGAGACACAAAGTCTTCTTCCAGCGTTCATAAAAATGCTTGCCCGAGGTTAAAAAAAATGCACAATCAATTGTGAATTTCTAGGATAAATATGGTTTCTTTGAGAGTGTGTGGATTATTTTTCAGGGAGTGGGGGTTGGAGGGAAGAGGGAATCCACAAATGCAAAGTTCTCAGCTAGTATACCTCCAGGACTTTAGTCACCTTTCCCAGTGTTTTTTTGTTGTTGTTTTTTTTTAAGATTTTATTTATTTATTTATTTGAGAGAGAGAGAGAGAGAGAGAGAAACAGCATGAGAGGGGATAGGGTCAGAGGGAGAAGCAGGCTCCCCGACGAGCCGGGAGCCCGATGTGGGACTCGATCCCAGGACTCCGGGATCATGACCTGAGCCAAAGGCAGTCGCTTAACCAACTGAGCCACCCAGGCGCCCCCCAGTGGGTTTTTATACCATTCATTTTATAAGCTCTCAGAAAATGTGAAATTATATTACCCACCTTGAATCAATGTAAGAAGTGGATAGAACTAATATAAACTGAGAACTAAATATTCCATATCTAGGGAGAAAATAAAATCCAACTAAATGCTATGGGAAGCTTGTACATTCTCTGAGAAAAATACATTCAAAATATTTAATTACTCACTCAGTAATTAATGAGTACTCTTAGGGGCAACCAGAGAATAGTTAGTTGCCCATAGTGGGCTAGTAACTCAATAGTTTTAAATTAACAAATCAGTCAAATCAGATGAATCATGGAACTGACCTGGTAAGGTTTGCTGAATTCATCAAGTTTTTAAGAAATTTGCCTTGACATCATTTAAAGACTTCCCATAGGAATTTGGAACCTGTGGATTTTTGAGTAGGCAAATGGGTATAACTGAAAATTGACTGTTGATGTGCTGGCCCTTCTCAGCCTATATACTTGGGAAGAAGCATGGTCTGGCTAAAACAGTATGGATCTTGAAACCAAAAAGGCATAGGATTTGAAACCAAAGAGGTTAGGATTTCAGATCTCCAAGAGCATTCTGTGTAGCTTTCAGCAAGTTACTAAACTTTTGACCTTTTTTGAGATCTGCAAAAAGGCGGTAATAATAAATCATGTGTTTTTCTAGTTAAATGACCTAATGTGTATAAAAGGATGTCTAGAAGAATGCTTGGCTCACTTTACCACCACCACCATCATCATCAGCCTTCATTGCTACCTTTTTCTTCTGTTAGTATCAAATGACAAGTACCAAAAACCCATTCTTACTTTTCCACTTGAAAGTGTCCAACTCCCTCAGATAGGACAGAACTAGGCAAATATACTTTCAACTAAGTGGTAATGAATAATATATCAGTTAAGGTCCCAGGAATAAACAGACAGCACACTCATATTAGGATCATTTAAGGAGGGGTTAGTAAAGAGATTATTAAGGAATAGGACAGTAGAGAGGAGCAAGATGGTGGAGGAGTAGGAGACCTAAATTTCGTCTAACCCAGGAGTTCAGCTAGATAGTTATCAAACCATTCTGAACACCTACAAACTCAACAGGAGATCGAAGAAAAGAATAGCAGCAACTCTCTGAACAGAAAAGAAAACACTTTCTGGAAGGTAGGACGTGCGGAGAAGTGAATCCAAGGCGATATTCGGGAAGATAGACCACGGGGGGGAGGGAGCCTCCGTCAGCCACTACTGGCAAGTGATAGAGCAGCGGAGCACAAAATCGGAACTTTTAGAAGTCGGCTCCATTGAGGGATGTCACTCCAGTGGCTAAGCAGGGGTGGAACCCTCACTGGAACAGTGTGGTTTCAGGACCTTTGGGTCATAGAAAGACCAGGGGTGCCTGAGTGCAGCAGAGCTCCCAGGTATCGGAGCAAGGAAGCTGGCTGCAGAGACAGAGCCGAGGAGTGGGCTCAGGGTTGCCATAATCCGTGATCTGAGGCAGAGTTGGGCCACTGCCCTTCCAGCTGGGACCCAACGAGAGGCAGATCTGGGGAGACTCCCCTTCCTCCCCCAGGAGAAGCGTTGCGGGAGCGCACCGCAGGGATCTGCTGGATTTGGAGACTCCAAACGGGGTCAGGTGCCAGAGATAAAAACACTCGGTCACAGGCCAGGTGAGCACGGAGAGTGGCCGGAGACCAGGGAGACGGGAGTGATTGATTGCTTTTCTCTGGGGGCTCACTGAGGAGTGGGGCCCTGAGTTCTCAGCTCCTCCAGGGTGGAGATTGGGGGGCCACCATTTTACTCTCGTCCTCCAAAGCTGTATGGAAAGCTTGCAGGGAACAAAAGCTCCTGAGAGCAAACCCGAGCAGATTACTTAGCCGGGAGGGGGCAAGGGCGGGGCAATTCCACCTCTGGCAAAGACATTTGAGAATCACTGCAACAGGCCCCTCCCCCAGAAGATCAGCAAAAACAGCCAGACAAGACCAAGTCTACCAATCAATGAGAACAGAACTCCAGCACTAGGGGAATACAGCATATAGAATTCATGGATTTTTCCCCCTGATTCTTTAGTCTTTCAAAGTTCATTTTTTTTCTTTTTCTATTTTTTTTAAATTTTTCTTTTTCCCTTTTTCAACCAACATCATATCAATCCCTTTTTTAAAAATCTTTTTTATTTTTCATTTTTAGAGTCATATTCTATCCCTTCATTGTAGTTAACCTTATTTTTTGTATATATATAAGTTGTTTTGTCTTTAAAATTTTGGGATACAGTTTCTAGTAACAGACCAAAATATACCCTAAATCTCTAGTGTATGGCTTTGTTCTAGTCTCCAGCCTGATCACATTCTCTCTCTTTTTTGTTGTTGTTTTTTTAAAATTTTTCTTCTTTCTTTTTTCAACCAACTTCTTATCAATTCCTTTTATAAAATCTTTTATAACGTTCATCTTTACAGTCATATTCTATCCCTTCATCCTATTTACCCTTATTTTTGTACATATATAAGTTTTTCTTTCTTTAAAATTTTGGGGAACAGTTTCTTCTAACCAAAATATGTTCAAAATCTACTGTCTGGCACTGATCTATTCACCAGCCTGATTATATTTGATCATATTCTTTTTTTTTTTTTCTTTCTTTCCCTTTCTTTTCCCCAAGTTTTGGGTCTCTTCTGATTTGTCCAGTGTATATTTTTCTGGGGTCGTTGTTACCCTGTTAGCATTTTGTTCTCTCATTCATCTATCCTCCTCTGGACAAAATGACAAGATAGAAAAAAATCACCTCAAAAAAAAGAACAAGAGGCAGTACTGACTGCCAGGGACTTAATCAATATGGACATCAGTAAGATGTCAGAACTAGAGTTCAGAATGATGATTATAAAGATACTAGCTGGGCTTGAAAAAAGCATGGAAGATACAAGAGAAACTCTTTCTGGAGCAATAAAAGAACTAAAATCTAACCAAGTTGAAATCAAAAAGACTATTAATGAGGTACAATAAAAAATGGAGGCTCTAACTGCTAGGATATATGAGGCAGAAGAGAGAATTAGTGATATAGACCAAATGATGGAGAATAAAAAAGCTGAGAAAAAGAGAGATAAACAACTACTGGATCACGAGGGCAGAATTCGAGAGATAAGTGATACCATAAGACGAAACAACATTAGAATAATTGGGATCCCAGAAGAAGAAGAAAGAGAGAGGGGCAGAAGGTATATTGGAGCAAATTATAGCAGAGAATTTCCCTAATTTGGAGAAGGAAACAGGCATCAAAATCCAGGAGGCACAGAGAACCCACCTCAAAATCAATAAAAATAGGTCAACACCCTGACATCTAATAGTAAAACTCACAAGTCTCAGAGACAAAGAGAAAATCCTGAAAGCAGCTCGAGACAAGAGGTCTGTAACCTACAATGGTAGAAACATTAGACTGGCAGCAGACCTATCCACAGAGACCTGGCAGGCCAGAAAGGACTGGCAGGATATATTCAGAGGACTAAATGAGAAAAATATGCAGCCAAGAATACTATATCCAGCTAGGCTGTCATTGAAAATAGAAGGAGAGATAAAAAGTTTGAAGGACAAACAAAAACTAAGAGAATTTGCGAATACCAAACCAGCCCTACAAGAAATATTGAAAAGGGGTCCTCTAGGCAAAGAGAGAGCCTAAAAGTAACAAAGACCAGAAAGGAACAGAGATAATATACAGTAACAGTCACCTTACAGGAAATACAATGGCACTAAATTCATATCTTTTGATTGTTACCCTGAATGTAAACAGGCTAAATGCCCCAATCAAAAGACACGGGGTATCAGATTGGATTAAAAAACAAGACCCATTGATATGCTTTCTGCAAGAGACTCATTTTAGAACCAAAGGCACCTCCAGATTTAAAATGAGGGAGTGGAAAACCATTTACCATGCTAATGGACATCAAAAGAAAGCTGGGGTGGCAATCCATATATCACACAAATTAGATATTAAACCAAAGACTGTAATAAGAGATGAGGAAGGACACTACATCATACTTAAAGGGTCTATCCAACAAGAAGATCTAACAATTGTAAATATCTACGCCCCTAACATGGGAGCAACCAGTTATATAAGCCAATTAATAACAAAATCAAAGAAACACACTGACAATAATATAATAATAGTAGGGGACTTTAACACCCCCTCACTGAAATGGACAGATCATCTAAGCAAAAGATCAACAAAGAAATAAATGCTTTAAATGACACACTGGACCACATGGACTTCACAGATATATTCAGAACATTCCATCCCAAAGCAACAGAATACACATTCTTCTTGAGGGCACATGGAACATTCTCCAGAATAGATCATATCATGGGTCACAAATCAGGTCTCAACCAGTACCAAAAGAACATCCTGCATCTTTTTGGACCACAATGCTTTGAAACTAGAACTCAATCACAAGAGGAAAGTCGGAAAGAACTCAAATACATGGAGGCTAAAGAGCATCCTACTGAAGAATGAATGGGTCAACCAGGAAATTTAAAAAGAATTTAAAAAATTCATGGAAACCAATGAAAATGAAAACACAACTCTTCAAAATCTTTGGGATGCAGCAAAGGCAGTCCCTAAGAGGAAAGTATAGCAATACAAGCCTTTCTCAAGAAACAAGAAAGGTCTCAAATACACAATCTAACCCTACACCTAAAGGAGCTGGAGAAAGAACAGCAAATAAAACCTAAACCCAGCAGGAGAAGAGAAATAATAAAGATTAGAGCAGAAATCAATGAAATAGAAACCAAAAGAACAGTGGAAGAGATCAACAAAACTAGGAGCTGGTTCTTTGAAAGAATTATTAAGATTGATAAACCCCTGGCCGGACTTACCAAAAAGAAAAGAGAAAGGACCCAAATAAATAAAATCATGAATGAAAGAGGAGAGATCACAACCAACACCAAAGAAATACAAACAATTATAAGAACATATTATGAGCAACTATATGCCAGCAAATTAGATAATCTGGAAGAAATGGATGCATTCCTAGAGACGTATATACTAAAACTGAGCCAGGAAGAAATAGAAAACCTGAACAGACCCATAACCAGTAAGGAAATTGAAGCAGTAATCAAAAATCTCCCAACAACCAAGAGCCCAGGGCAGGATGGCTTCCCAGGGGAATTCTACCAAACATTTAAAGAATTAATACCTAGTCTCCTGAAACTGTTCCAAAAAATAGAAATGGAAGGAAAACTTCCAAACTTATTTTATGAGGCAACCATTACCTTGATCCCAAAACCAAAGACCCCATCAAAAAGGAGAACTACAGACCAATATCCCTGATGAACATGGATGCAAAAATTCTCACCAAAATACTAGCCAATAGGATCCAACAGTACATTAAAAGCATCATTCACCACGACCAAGTGGGATTTATTCCTGGGCTGCAAGGTTGGTTCAACATCTGCAAATCAATCAATGTGATACAATACATGAATAAAAGAAAGAACAAGAACCATGTGATCTTCTCAATAGATGCAGAAAAAGCATTTGACAAAGTACAGTATCCTTTCTTGATTAAAACCCTTCACTGTGTAGGGATAGAGGGTACATACCTCAATATGATAAAAGCCATCTATGAAAAACCCACAGTGAATATCATTCTCAATGGGGAGAAGCTGAGAGCTTTTCCCCTAAGGTCAGGAACATGGCAGGGATGTCCACTATCACCACTGCTATTCAACATAGTACTAGAAGTCCTAGCCTCAGCTATCAGACAACCAAAAGAAATAAAAGACATTCGAATTGGCAAAGAGGAAGTGAAACTCTCACTTTTTGCAGATGATAGATACTTTATGTGGAAAACCCAAAAGACTCCACCCCAAAACTGCTAGCACTCATACAGGAATTCAGTAAAGTGGCAGGATATAAAATCAATACACAGAAATCAGTTGCATTTCTACACACCAAAAACAAGACAGAAGAAAGAGAAATTAAGGAGTCGATCCCATTTACAATTGCACCCAAAACCATAAGATACCTAGGAATAAATCTAACCAAAGAAGCAAAGAATCTATACTCAGAAAACTATAGAAAACTTATGAAAGAAATTGAGGAAGACACAAAGAAATGGAGAAACGTTCCATGCTCATGGATTGGAAGAACAAATATTGTGAAAATGTCTATGCTATCTAGAGCAATCTACACATTTAAAGCAATCCCTATCAAAATGCCATCCACTTTTTTCAAAGAAATGGAACAAATAATCCTAAAATTTGCATGGAACCAGAAAAGAACCCAAATAGCCAAAAGAATGTTGAAAAAGAAAAGCAAAGCTGGTGGCATCACAATTCCAGACTTCAAGCTCTATTATAAAGCTGTAATCATCAAGACAGTACGGTACTGGCACAAAAACAGACACATAGATCAATGGAACAGAATAGAGAGCCCAGAAATGGACCCTCAACTCTAGGGTCAACTCATCTTTGACAAAGCAGGAAAGAATGTCCAACGGAAAAAAGTCTCTTCAACAAATGGTGCTGGGAAAATTGGACAGCCACATGCACAAGAATGAAACTGGACCATTTCCTTACACTACACACAAAAATAGACTCAAAATGGATAAAAGACCTAAATGTGAGACAGGAATCCATCAAAAGTCTTGAGGAGAACACAGGCGGCAACCTTTGACCTCAGCCACAGCAACTTCTTCCTAGAAACATCTCCAAAGGCAAGGGAAGCAAGGGCAAAAATGAACTATTGGAACTTCCTCAAGATAAAAACATTTTGCACATCAAAGGAAACAGTTAACAAAACCAAAAGACAACTGACAGAATGGGAGAAGATATTTGCAAATGACATATCAGATAAAGGGCTAGTATCCAAAATCTATAAAGGACTTATCAAACTCAACACCCAAAGAACAAAGAATCCAATCAAGAAATGGGCAGAAGACATGAACAGACATTTCTGCAAAGAAGACCTCCACATGGCCAACAGACACATGAAAAAGTGCTCAACATCACTCGGCATCAGGGAAATCCAAATCAAAACCTCAATGAGATACCACCTCACACCAGTCAGAATGGCTAAAATTAACAAGCCAGGAAACAACAGTTGTTGGTGAGAATGTGGAGAAAGAAACCTACACTGTTAGTGGGAATGCAAGCTGGTGCAGCCACTCTGGAAAACAGTATGGAGGTTCCTCAAAAAGTTGAAAAGAGAGCTACCCTATGATCCAGCAATTGCACTACTGGGTATTTACCCCAAAGACACAAATGTAGGGATCCAAAGGGGTAAATGCACCCCAATGTTTATAGCAGCAATTTCCATAATAGCCCAACTATGGACAGAGCCTAGATGTCCATCAACAGATGAATGGATAAAGAAGATGTGGAATATCATGCAGCCATCAAAAAAACGAAATATTGCCATTTGCAACGACATGGATGGAACTAGAGGGTATTATGCTAAGCAAAATAAGTCAATCAGAGAAAGACATGTATCATACGATCTCACTGATATGAGCAATTTGAGAAACAAGACAGAGAATCATAGGAGAAGGGCAGGAAAAATGAAACAAGATGAAACCAGAGAGGGAGACAAACCATAAGAGGCTCTTAATCTCAGGAAACAAGCTGAGGGTTGCTGGAGTGGAGGGGGTGGGAGAGATGGGGTGGCTGGGTGATGGACATTGGGGAGGGTATATGCTATGGTGAGCACTGTGAATTGTGTAAGACTGATGAATCACAGACCTGTACCCCTGAAACAAATAATACATTATGTTAATTAAAAAAAATTTTTTTAATTAAAAAAAAAAAGAAGATGACAGTAGGGGGCGGCACCTGGATGGCTCAGTTGATTAAGCATCTGACTCCTGGTTTCGGCTCATGTCATGATCTCCTGGTCCTGGGATGGAGTCCTGCATGGCATCAGGCTCCACACTCAGCAAGGGGTCTGCTTATCTCCCTCTCTCTCTCTCTCCCTCTGCCCCTCCCCCCAACTCGTGTGTGTGTGTGTGTGTGTGTGTGCGCGCGCTCTCTCTCAAATAAATAAATGAAATCTTTAAAAAAAAATGGAAGATGAGAGTAGGATAAAGAAATCTCAAAGGATAGTGACATTCTTGCAACTAGTAATAATGGAGTTTTTATCACTCCCAAAAGGGACAAAGAGAGGGGGAAGTCATGGATACCTAGGGGGAGAGTGTCATAGGGTAAGCTGCCTTGAAAAAGGTTATTCTCTGGGCATGGCTAGTCTCAGTTGACCGGGAAAGGAAGGAGATAAGGAGATGAGTATGATCTCATCCTCCTCTGATCTCCTGCTGGGACTCCCCGCTGGCCAAATGCAGAGCCAGAGGGCAAAGGAAGCTGCTGCTATCCACCTTACTGGTCAGCCTCCCAGGGCAGAAAGCATCCTAGAGCAGGGTGGGGAGGAGAGCAGAGTTGGAGGGGACATGGGAGATGTGCCACACAAATGGAATCTGCAGTCCAGGAAGAGGATTGCACTTTTCTGCTCATTTCATTGTAAGAAAAATATCATTTATCTTTTATCTTCCTAATAAACCTGTGAGGTAGATATCAGTAAAGAATTCTGCCCATTGCACAAAAGAGGAAATCAGTTCCAAGAATCGAACTGCCCGGTAAATAGCAAAATCAGGATTCAAACCTGATTTGTCTGACTCCAAAGTCCATGTTTTTGTCTAGGCTGCCATTATGCTTTGCAGCCAATATCCAGCATGAACCAATGCATTTTAATGATCAACAAATGGTAACCTCTGCAAATACCAAAGCTGTGCCCAAACCAAACAATGTTTGATAAAAGAGGAAAAAAAAAAAAAAAGTTTACTCTCAGGAAGGCAGTTATCTTAGTTCCTACAAATTCCTCCCTCAGCAAAGATAATGCCATGAGACAGCAGAAACCCTTGCTCCCTCCAGGGGCACTAAATTGAAAACCAGGTGAGAGAACACTCACACATGCAATTTCATTACTATAGGAGTTTCCACATAAAAGTTAATTAGGAAGAAGGAAGAGTCAGCTCCTGCAGGGAGAACACATTAAAAATAAAAAGAGAGGAGCTAGGTAAGATAGATGGTGCTGGAATACTCAGAGACAGAATCTGAGCTACAGCACCTGTATAAATTTTGTGGCTTCGATGAAAGGATAAGGGAGTTAAGACAGGTTCTTTCCTAGAGATTAAGGATTTAGAGAGTGGAAAAAGCCCCAAACTAGGCATCAGAAGAAGTAAGCTCCACTCACAGCAATGTGTCATATACACAAGCTGGGTGGTATTAGGAAAATCCTGTCTCTTTTTTCCTCCACCAGTGGCTTGCTTCTCTGTGAAGAGGAGATAACATTATCTCCACAACCCACCTCCCAGGGTTGTTATGGGGATCAATTAAAGAGTGTGTCAAAAATTTTTCTGTAATCTATCAAGTTCCCTGGAAACGTAAGTTGCATCTGAGGCGCCTGGGTGGCTCAGTCGGTTAAGCCTCTGCCTTCGGCTTAGGTCATGATCTCAAGGTCCTGGGATGGAGTCCCACGTTGGGCTCTCTGCTCAATGGAAAGCCTGCTTCTCCCTTTCCCACTCCCCCTGCTTGTGTTCCCTCTCTCACTGTCTCTCTCTGTCAAATAAATAAATACAGTCTTAAAAAAAACAACGTTAAGTTGCATCTATTCGTTGAAACATCAGATGTGCCAATGCAGGGCGACACCCTAAATATAATTGAAAAAGATCTAATTACTCGCAAATATTAGAGAGACTACTGAATATATTTTATGTAGAGGAATTTTTTATTCTTTATTCTTTTGTAATTAATATTTTTTCTTCTACACAGTAATTAATTTCATGTAGTGACTGAATTATAAAATCACTCAGATGAATTAATTAAAAAAAAACACACACACATTTATTGGGCATCATGAATGGGCCAGGTGTTCTACTATGCTCTCAGATAACCTCCAAACTTTCTAGATTCAGAGGGGAAGGATGGTTTTGATACCTTTGCCTATGAATCATCAAAGGATAATCAATTAGTTTGTCTCCAACTTAGTTTCTTCACCACCTCAGCAAGATCTGTCTTTCTGGGACTGTACAAAATAGACATCAAAATGAAATCAGGATAGGGTGCCTGGGTGGTTCAGTTGGTTAAGCGTCTGCCTTCGGCTCGGGTCATGATTCCAGGGTCCTGGGACCGAGTCCCACATCGGGCCCCCTACTCAGCATGGAGTCGGCTTCTCCCTCTATATCCTTCCCTCCCCCATCCGTGATTTCTCTCTCAGGGCTATGTGGAACAACACAGGAATTAACCTGAGCTCTCTGCACCCCCTGCCCAGACCTCCGTCTAGCGAAGGATGCTGCCTTATGCATTGATTTTCCTAAAACTCACTCTACAGGGTGACTCAGAGGCATCTGTCAGCATGCCCAGCAGAGTTCAACAACTTAGTTCCTGCTGAAGTTGGTACAATCTGCTTGTAACACAGGAATGGCCCGGTGTAGTTAGGTTGCGGCTTGGCTTTGGAAGAGCCCTTTGGCTGCCTCGCAGAAGCCAGGGTGATGGGTCTCAATGAGAGGGGCCAGGTGACCTGTGACTTACGGGTTTAAGATGGCCTCACCTCACGGTCTGTCCCCAACACAAACCCTCTGCTCTAGTCTAAATGGTCTAATCCCTCCAATAACCGGGACATGTGCCTTTCCACCTCCTAGCCCTAAATGGACGTTCTTAAAATGTTCTCTGTTGTCCACCTTTCTGAACTTTTCTGTTCTTCAAAGTCCTTCTTTCTAAAATGAATGATGTAATGTATGGTGATTAACATAACATAATAATAATAATAATAAATAAAAATGAGAGCTGCCCTGTTGCTCCAAGTCACACAGCTTTCAACTCCCTCTGCATTCCAGCAGTAAAGGCTACGTTGTGCCATGATATCAACTACTATCTTGCAGGGTTTCTCTAACTGTTTTATGGGTTTCATCTCTACTTCCTCAGTTATGGGTTGAATAAGGCACATTTTAAGGCCTTTTTCATACTACAAGTTATATGATTATAAAATACAAATTCCTCAGGTTGAAAGCAATTCATTATCATTCTTTTGCCTTCTCCATAGTGTTCAACAGAGTGTTGAGCCCCCAGCAACCACTCAATAAAATATATTTAAAAATAGAAGTATAAGTCCATTAAAGTCATTTTAATTAATAAGTGGCACAAAATTCCAAATAAAATTTTGTCAAAATATGGAAAATATTCAATTTCAATATTTGTCAAAGAAATGAAAATTAAAATCCCAACATTTCCATTTGTCTTGCCTACCAATTACCAAAGTTAAGGGTTTTTTTAAAATAAAATACTCGATACTACTGTATATATGATGAACTAATGCATTTCATATATTGCTTATCAGCTTCGAAATGACATAAGTCTTGGGAAAGAAATTTGATAAGTACCAAAAGCTAGAACTGTATTATATATTTTATATAGTAATTCAGAAAAGCAACCTGAAATATGATAAGTGCTTTATATGCAAAGGTGTTTGCAACAATGCTACCTAGAGTAATGAAAATTTAAAAACAATTTAGGGGCGCTTGGGTGGCTCAGTTGGTTAAGCATCTTATTTCAGTTCAAGTCATGATCTAGGGGTCCTGGGATTGAGCCCCACATCGTATTGGGCTCTTTGCTCAGCAGGGAACTGCTTCTCCTTCTCCCTTTACCCCTCCCCCAGCTTGTGCTCTCTCTCTCTCATATAAATCTTTTAAAAAATAAAATAAATAAAAATAATTTAGATATCCAATAGTAAGAGAAGAGCTAAACAAAATATGAGAAACCTCATGATGTACTATACAATTAAAAATATATATGGTATAAGGTATTTTAATGACATGGAAAAATGTTTCTGCTATCATGTTAAATGACAAGAGCAGGATTAAAATTGTAGGTATAGCATGTTCCTATTAAAAGTTATGCACAGAGAAAAGACTAGAAAGAAATATAGGATACTATTGGTAGCCGTATGTTGGTTTTAGTATTACAGATGTTTCTATTCTTCTTTCTATATTCCTCAGCTTCTTAAATTTTCAACATGTGGGAAAAATAAACAATTAAAAGTCAAATTAAAAGAAAGTAATTGAGTGAATTTGGAGCAACTCATTAATCCTCTTTTCCTACTTCAGAGCACCCTTTAAATGGTAAGCTTTTGTTGGTGTGCTTGTTCTAGGAGGTTAGTGGATTGTATGTCCATTCATTTGAGTATTTGTTTTTATAAGCCCAACTATGCTATTTCATACAAAGTGTGAGACTTTTGCCTAGGAAAAAATTTAGTTGGAAAGGGATGGCCAACATTAAGTTCTCTCTCACTGACCCTACTATTACTTTCTCCATTTGAATGTCTGTTGATGTCCTTTTTTCTTCTAGTCCCAGTAATGGTGATAATCACATACACACGCACACCCACACACCCACACACACACACATACACACACACATCTTCAGTCTCTGCTTCACCTAGAAAATCAAAAATCAGTTACTGAGGTTCTCCTATGTTAGCTTCCAGTAATGAAAAACACACCAAACTCAGGCAAATGTAAAATGTGAATCCACAACAAGAGATCTGGGTTTTGTCAGACCAACAAGAGCTCAATCCACAAAATATTTTCATTTGCATTATAAATTGGGAAATGAGCATGGATGAGGAACTGTTTGTCACAATTTGCAATAAAAGTATTCATAAAATAATAAATTAACAGTTAAACTCTCTACCTGAAGTTTAGCTTCAACAATCTTTGTACCTTTTGAATGGTTTAGAGCCTCTTTCTAATATCTTCCTAAACATTCTATCAAACACTACACTTCAGCTTCCTGTCTCACCCCATCTCACTTTCACTTACCTCCTTGAGAGGATGAGGCATTTCTTCTGTGTCGAGTTGTATCTTCTACCCATGCTCTACCTTTCTTCCCTCTTTCTTTTCTAACTGACCCTCTTCCCTCAAACTAAGTATTCTCTTGAATCTCCCCCTGGTTAAAAAAAAAAAAAAAAAATCCTCCTTAATCCTTCATTCACTCCCTTCCAAATGTTATTCTTTCTCTCTATAATCAGACGATTTGAAAAAATTGTCTATTAAACTTACTTTCTCCACTTATTACTCCCACCTCCACCCCTCACACCAACACAACCTAGTTTTACTCGTTCTACACTTCACTTTCTCTCTCTAATGTTTCTAGACCACCATATTGCCAAATATAACAAGCACTTCCCAAATTCTCTGACTAGACCTCCCTACTATTAACATCATCCCTTGTTCCTTCTAGAAACTCTCACCGCCCTTGTCTTCTGTGATATCACTCTCGGCTCACTCTGATTGCTTGACCTCTCTCTACGTCATGGAGTCTTCTTTTGTCCACCCCTTAAACATGGATGATACCACTGCTCTTAGTCTTTATCAGTGCTTCCCAAACATGAGTGCATATCAAAATTAGTCAGGGAATTCCATATAACACAAACTGCTGACCCTCCACTAATGAATCAGAACCTCCAGGATATGGAGGAATCTGCTTTTGACCAATTCTCCGTATGATACTCATGAAGCTTTCAGAGCACTTGATGGTTTTAACTGGCACTTGGGAATCTCTGGTCTACATTATACACCTGGGCAATCTATTAGTTTTCATAGTTTAGCCATATATATATTAATACATGCATGTTAATCATATTAATATATATATACACACATATATGATACCCTCACTTCTCCAGAGCTTCAAATTTGTACATTTCAATGACATCACTTGGAAGATCCATAAGCATCTCAAATATAACATGTCCATATATGAACTCAACCTTTTTCCTTTTTCACTTCCAAATAGGTTCTTCCTCTCATTCTCTCCCTCTCTCTCTCTCTCTCTCTCTCTCTCTCTCATTTAATGGTATCACCATCTGCCCAGGGAGTCAAGCCAAACTCTTGAACACTTCCCACTCCCTGATCACGAATACTCAATCAGTGATCATGCTCTGCTAGAGTACCTCGCAAACATCCCTCAGCTCTATCCTCTCCTTGCAGCTCTAGGACCACTACTCCCTTTCAAATTTTTATCTACACCATTTCTGTAGGTACCTGCTACAGGTCTCCTCATCATCAGCACTGCCTACTTGTCCCTCCACACATCATACTTCCCACGCTTGTTATACTGAGCCATTTGTAGCTCCCTGCCAGTTCCCAACTCCATGTCCTTGCTGTTGATCTTTTCCCCTCCCTCTTCCCCATATCTACTTTCTTCCTTCTTTACCTGGCTACTCCTGTTTCAAGGCTCAGCTGAAGTGTCAAGTCCTCCTTCCTGAGTTTCTGGGTTCCCCAACATCCCAAGCCCCACCCCCATTGCCAGCCTGGAACAACGCAGCTGATGTCCCCATCCATTAAGGCCTCCTGGATGACCTCAACAACATATTTGTCAAATTACCTGAAATGATCCTTCTCACTGCCACTGCTACTCAGGACTCTAAGACTCTTGAAGGTAGAAAACATTTCATGTTTGTACAGGCAATCACAACTTAACATAGGGTGAATAAATTTTTAGTGAATTGTGCCAAATTGAAATGTTTCCCTTGGCTAGAATTATGAGAAGGAATGCACATTTTGTCTTTAGATGAAGAAGCATCAAATATTTTCCTTTGTAGTTTATACCCATTCAAAACCATCATCCTATTCCCTTCTCCTAGCCCACACTGATAACAGTAGTCCCTCTTATTCATTCACCAGGCGTTTACTAGGCACTTGAGGCATGCAATGAACTGTGCCAGGGTCCAGGGATGCAAAGATAAACATGATAAAATCTCTCTCCATCAGTAGCTCACAGACTAGTGGGGGAGAGACACTAACAGTACAATGCACTAAGCGCTCTGAGGAAGGCTCGGAAGAGCTGGTGTGGGACCCAGAGGAGGGAGAAAGTGATTCATACACCTAATGGCTTCAAAACCTGCTCTGAGTTATTCTGCTCTTGCGAACACTTTGCTTTAAGTTATTCAACTGCCATTTCATATACTGATGTTTTTCCCCAAGCAGAAGAAAAGCAACATGAAAGGATAGACTGGCAGCTCCTTTCATCTTTTTTGCACATCTGGTCGGATCTCCGTCCCTGGGGAGAGGTGGCTGGAGAATTCCACACCCAGAAAATGTTCTGTAAATGCCTGTCGAATGAATAATGCGCAGGTGATAACCCTTACATAAGGGAACACAAGCCACTTTTGATTGCAGAACAAATTTATTATAAAATAATCGACATTTTGGAAGATAAAAGTACATGTGGCTCCCAAGGTAGCCCAATTCTTCATTTCCAAGGGTTGGAAATGCCAGAACACCCACTGTTTCAACACTCACCTTGACCAATATTTCAAAACAGTCCAGCTGAGTCATTTAACAGCAAATAAATTACATTTCTTTTTGGATTCCATGCTTTGTGGCCTTCCCCCTGCCTGAAATAACTGCAGCTCTCTAAAACACAACTCTTCACCTTAAGTAAAAGGCTAGGGACTTTTCAATTCATCTCTCATAAATGGAGAATCTGTTTCTTGAGCATACCTTGCTCTGGTTTTAGCTTCCCGCTGCAGTGAGGAAAGTTACAACAGAAGCTTCTTTTCAACAACTTTCCTAACCATATCCCTCCCACTCCCTCATTATGGTGCCCTTCCAGGCCTGGGCAGTGGGAGGTGACTAGAGTAGTTCTGCTGTGTGAATCATAGGATAGCAGGGTGCGTAGTCTGCTAGCCTGGGGCCAAGATGGAAGGAGCCCCTGGCATGTGTCATCCACAGCTAAGTTATAACAGATCTACTGAGAGCCTCAGGACAAAACCCCCTGAGTCATCATGAGGGAAAACAAAATGATGGCAAGACAATCCCCACAAAATCTCTGGCTTAAGCAGTCACTATCTACGAAGGAAGGTGGAGTTCACTAAAGCGACGAGGCTTTTTTCTTTTTCAATACTTTTGTGTCCCACATCAGATGAAAGTAAAAGCCTACCATCTGAGGACTTCTAAATTTGGGAAGTGTTTGAATGGCATTGTCATGGAAAGCTGTGGGATGTATGCACAGACTGGAGTTTATAAATCATGTATTACCAAATCACAGTCGTACACTCCATCATAGGATGAGCTCAGTTATAAAAGATGAACTATTCTATCCCACTAGTTGAAACAAGAAAAACATGATATGAATGATGGATCAATTGATGATTAGATAGATAGATAGATAAGAAAGACAGAGATAGGGAGCTGGGGAGAGGAAGAAGAGAAGGAGAGAAAGGGAGAAATCTCCAAGTCATAGATCCTGGATTCTATTACGTATAGCTTTCTTAAACCAAGCTGTAGAAGCAAAACTATCATCTCTAAATTAATGTAAGTCTGATCTTTTCAGAACTTCCTTTTAAAACAATCCCACCACGGGGCACCTGGGTGGCTCTGTCGTTAAGCGTCTGCCTTCGGCTCAGGTCATGATCCCAGGGTCCTGGAATCGAGCCCCACATCGGGCTCCCTGCTCCGCGGGAAGCCTGCTTCTCCCTCTCCCACTCCCTCTGCTTGTGTTCCCTCTCTCGCTGTCTCTTTCTCTGTCAAATAAATAAATAAAATCTTTAAAAAAAAAACAAAAACAACCCCACCTCACGCAAACAATGAATCATGGAACACTACATCAATAACTAATGATGTAATGTACGGTGATTAACATAATAATAAAAAAGAAAAAAACAACCCCACCTCTTTGTTCTCATTTATCAATTAACAACGAATCTTGCTTCTTATTTCCCTGCAAAGTCTACATTGTGAATAGCCCCCTTGAGAAACCTTGCAACTGACTTATTTTAATGTCCCTACTGACCTAATAATAACATTATTTTATTTTTTTACATATATATTTCTAAAGTTTTTATTTATTTGACAGAGAGAGACACAGCGAGAGAGGGAACACAAGCAGGGGGAGTGGGAGAGGGAGAAGCAGACTTCCCACGGAGCAGGGAGCCCAATGCGGGGCTCGATCCCAGGACCCTGGGACCATGACTTGAGCCGAAGACAGGCGCTTAACGAATGAGCCACCCAGGCGCCCCGATAATAACATTATTTTAGATTACATGGTATACAATGAGAATTTGAATAAACCAGTTAAAGATAAAAAGAGACTGGGGCAGTTGGTAGAGCCTTATGCAGAGCTGACTTAAGGCCGGTGATGAAAGTTTTTCTAATGAGGCTTCAACAGAACAACTTTTATTCTGACACCAAGTTACTCAGTACCCTCAGGCTATCATTTCTCTCTGATTAACAATTGCTACCCAAGGAGTCATACCCTGCAGATTATACGAATAGAAGAAAAACAAGGCAGATAATGAAAGTTCAATGTTAATTGAAAGAAACATAAACAAGGAAATTAACACAACCAAGAAACCAAAGACTAGAAATAAAACCCAAACTTCTCAGTTCTCCCCCTCTTAGGAAGTGACAACTCATTAACATCCTTCAAGGGGATGAGCCCACTGTGGAGGCAAGTCATTAACACACACAGTGAAAACTGTGCATGTCCCTCGGTTTTAGCTGGAGCCAAGGAGCAAATTTTTAATCAAAGGTAAAATGCAGTTGTCTTTTTATGTTAAAATTAAAACAAAGCTGAACAAAGAATTTGAATATTTTTTTCTGTTCAAGAATTTTACTATTTTACCATTTCATGATGGGTGTTAAAGGTAACAAACAACAAAGTCAAGATGTATTAAGGCAGAAATTATAATACCTTCTGCCCTGGGACAGTCATTTTCAACATATTCTTTCTCTTCCCTAGTCAGCGTATATATGGGAGACAGAATCAAGTCAACCCTCAGGAGAGTGCCCTTTGTTTTTCAAACTGTTTTCCTCCTTATGAAGAGGTCTTTAGTTCACTCCATTCCAGAAGAAGGGGTTTTAAGATATCATCTGAAGAAGAAGAATTTACATTATAAATGCTTATTCAGAGAAGAAAAGGAAAAGAACAAAATGAATTAGTGGAGTATTAGGAGTTTTGGAATTTCCTGATTTTGTGACCGTGAAGGAGGTAATTAACCCTTGTGAATGTCCATTTCCTGGTCAATATCCATGTAACTATTGACACCAATACTGCAAGGCCATGGTGTAGACTGAATGATGGACTGATGGTCAGCAAATACTAAGCAGAGTAACTGCATGAAATAAGGAGTTCCCTAAACATTAACTTCCTTTCACTTTGTTCACCCTTTACTTGAGTAAGCAAGTACTGGTTTTTTAGGAAGCCCAGATTTTGCTAATGCTGCCAAACTGTTTCATTAAAAACGGACTTTTCAGGCGCCTGGGTGGCTCAGTTGTTAAGCATCTGCCTTCGGCTCAGGTTATGATGCCAGGGTTCTGGGATCGAGCCCCGCATCGGGCTCCCTGCCCCGCGGGAAGCCTGCTTCTCCCTCTCCTTCTCCCCCTGCTTGTGTTCCCTCTCTTGCTGTGTCTCTCTCTGTCAAATAAATAAATAAAATCTTACCAAAAAAAAAAGAAGAAGAAGAAGAAGGAGAAGGAGAAGGAGGAGAAGGAAGAAGGAAGAAGGAAGAAGGAAGAAGGAAGAAGGAAGAAGGAAGAAGGAGGAAGAAGGAAGAAGGAAGAAGGAAGAAGAAGAAGAAGAAGAAGAAGAAGAAGGCGGCGGCGCCTGGGTGGCTCAGTCAGTTAAGCATCTGCCTTCAGCTCAGATCATGATCTCAGGGTCCTGGGATCAAGCTCTGCATCAGGCTCCCTGCTAAGGGGAGAGCCTGCTTCTCCTTCTGCCTCTGCCATTCCCCGTGCTTGTGCTCTCTCTCTCTCTCTCTGTCAAATAAATAAATAAATCTTAAAAAAAATAAATAAATAAAGAGCACCTGGATGGCTCAGTTGTTAAGTGTCTGCCTTTGGCTCAGGTCATGATCCCAGGGTCCTGGGATCGAGCCCCGCATCGGGGTCCCTGCCCCGCGGGAAGCCTGCTTCTCCCTCTCCCACTCCCCCTGCTTATGTTCCCTCTCTCGCTGTGTCTCTCTCTGTCAAATAAATAAAATCTTAAAAAAAAAAAAAAACCAACTGGGTGGCTCAGTCGGTTAAGCGACTGCCTTCGGCTCAGGTCATGATCCCAGGGTCCTGGGATCGAGTCCCACATCAGGCTCCCTGCTCCGCGGGAAGCCCACTTCTCCCTCTCCCACTCCCCCTGCTTGTGTTCCTGCTCTCGCTGTCTCTGTCAAATAAATAAATAAAATCTTAAAAAAAAAAATCTTAAAAACGGACTTTTCCCAGGATTGTTATTCTACAGTCACCATGACAAAGAACAAGGACCCTGTCCTCATTCTAAGGTGCTCAAATGTCATGCAAGATATAATCTTTCATTTTGGTGTCCAAGCCTAAGTCCTTCCATGGCCTTTTCTAAGGTCAAATGAATGTTTCGAATCTTATTTCAGAGGTCTGAAATCCTTTTCACCCTGATACTTCCTTCTTCAAGTACTCAGTGAATGAGCTTTAAAATGAACTCCATCACTCCTCCAGCAAGAAGTTAATTGTAAAACCCACTCTCAACTGCTAGCACGAAGCAGCTTTCAGGTTTCTCAGTGAATCTGAAAGCCCCTGAGTGTACAGAAAGGACAAGCAGAGGGCCCTGACGCACAGAAGAAAACTCCCCTCTGATTAGCATGATCCCCATGATTACCCAATAGCTGCCCAGAGCCTGGTTGCTCTAATTGGAGCCTGTGTTGAAGCACTGCCATTCATGCAGTACCCACCTGGCACCTGAAATCAGGTTTTGTTCCCTCTTCACTCATAACGGTGATGAGTGATGGGGGCATATAACGGCAAAACCCCGCAAAGAATACTCGGCTAATAGATGAATTTCTTAGTGCAAATGGAAAAATGGCAGTTTCTTTTCTAAGGGTCTGGCTATCTTTTATCACCCAGTAAAGAATACTCGGCTAGGGTGCCTGGGTGGCTCAGTCATTAAGCATCTGCCTTTGGCTCAGGTCATGATGATCCCAGGGTCCTGGGATCGAGCCCCACATCGGGCTCCCTGCTCAGCGGGAAGCCTGCTTCTCCCTCTCCCACTCCCCCTGCTTGTGTTCCCTCTCTCGTTCTCTCTGTCAAATAAATAAATAAAATATTTAAAAAAAAAAAAAGAATACTTGGCTAATAGACGAACTTCTTAGTGCAAATGGAAAAAATGGCAGTTTCTTTTCTAAGGGTCTGGCTATCTTTTATCACCCAGTGGTTTATTAGCCCCATTTTTCAAAAGGACAATCATACTGGGGATGATTGGGATGCTGGAGTTTTATTGTTAAAAATCTCTTTAATTCACTGAAGAAGTAATATAAGGTAAAGTGTATAAGTTGTAAAATAAAACCAAATTTAATGTCTGAAATCTAAGTAGTCAAGGGCAAGAAATTTGGAGTGAAACGGGTATTTAAGTTTCCAGCTCATCTAAAACCTTACCATCTGGAAACGATGTCCTGCCATACCCTACAGTGCCATGTCAAAGACACTGTTATTGATCATCTTATTCTCAACTATTACTAGGGAAATAGACCCCTCACTCCACTATAGTAGCTAGAATCATTCATCCTTTTGGGGGGACACCAGTTTATCACTTATATTTAGCATAAACCACTCCATTACAATATTTCAGAACCTTAAAATATTTTTTTTAAGATTCTATTTATTTGAGAGAGAGAGACACAGCAAGAGGGGGAACACAAGCAGGGGGAGTGGGAGAGGGAGAAGCTGGCTTCTCGCTGAGAAGGGAGTCTGATGCGGATGCGGGACTCGATCCCAGGACCCCAGGATCGTGACCTGAACCGAAGGCAGACACTTAATGACTGACCCACACAGGTGCCCCTTAAAATCTTAATATTATTAATTATAATACTAATTATAATCTATCCTTGGCTATTCAGCTTTTAAGGACCAAGACTATCCTGGCTGTGTTACTTATTATGTGACTTTGAGCAATTTACCTAACCTCTCTTTCTACCTTAGTCTCTTCATCTGTAAACTAGAGCTACAATATCCTGCTTTATGCTGTTGTTGGAAGGAATACAAAATTTGTAGAGCTAAAGTGCTAGAAACTGTGGTAACACACAGGAAACACTCATTAAATGTGAAGTGTCATCATCCTAGTTCTTTCTTACTCTTGAGAAATTATAATCCGTTTACAGTGAATGCACAGTAAGAGTATAATGGAGACTACTGTTTTGAAAATAATAATCCAACATGTTTTTTATTCACTCTACATCAGGTTGCTCTGAAGACAGCCCCCCCCCCCCGCCAAACACACACACACTCATTAAATCAATTACTTTAGCCTGGTGAGGGAGCAGAGTAATTATTAAAACCCCGGCTATGCTGAGGGAAAAACTAACCCATTGTACACTCCAAAAGGGACACCCCCCCACCACTGAATTTCCTCCTATCCACAAAGGGCAGAAATACTGTGTTAGGTGGAAATGGGAGTCCAGAATACCACCCAGAAGGCTCCTTCAGGGGCTGAGTGACACTGAAGGTAACTTAAAACTCCCATATGCCCCTAGTGGAAAAGAGGGATGGCTGATGGGGCTGCCTGGAGAGCTGCACAGTGAGGGTTTGGAAAGGGTGCAACGACACTAAGGCTAAGAGCTGTCAGGTGGATTTCCCTAACTGGGGATGAGGTAAGACTCACAGCCAGACCTGAGGAGAACCACAGTCCCAGCAAGGGTTGGGTGCCTACCCAGTGGGCAAAGAGAGCTGAGTTCCCTAGAAGTCATTCTTGTTCTTTGCTATGGAAAGAGGACAGAGAAAGAGTACTAAACCAGTTTTAGGCACTTCAAAAATGGAGGCCAGAGGGACCCAGAGCCCGTCTGCACACAGATGAGTGATACAAAAACACTCCATTGGAAAACAGCCTGTGAACCAAAGTCACCTTTCCCCAATGCTATGAGGACAATAATAACTCTAGTATTATAATTACAAACATGCAGCAGGCATTCACTGTGTGCCAGGCAATGTTTGAATCACTTAAAGTAAACGAACTCATTCAATTCCCACAAAATTCTGTAAAATCGCTACCATTTTAATGCCCAATTTGTAGAAAGAAAAAAAGAAGACACACACAAAAAGAGATTATACAAACAGTTCAAGATGACATGGCTAGTAAACTGTGAACCCAGGAAACAGAAGTTCCCTCTTGTACTTAAAACCCATTTTGGTTTGTTAGGGAATCAGCAAGACCTAAAGGAAAAGGAGAAAGACAAGCTTGATCTAGAGCTAAACTTTGAATTCACTGAATACTTGCACAACAGAAACCATGTTAATCCCTAAAAGAACTAAAAGTAAGGGTTTTTTTCACCCTCATCAGTGGGGAAAAATAGTCCTAGAGCTAGAAGATTGATTATAGGAAATTAGCCACAGTGTTTCTCTATCTGAAGTGTACTGAGTAAATTCTGACCCGATTATAGATGTTAGTCAATGTCAGTGCACCAAACTTCCAATATAAGATAGAAATTTCACCCCATTTATTTCATTCTCCTTGCTCCCAAATTCACTTTGAAGCAACCAAAGTGTAGCAATAAGAAAATCAAGGAAGAGGGCCATCAATTCAGGGAATTTTCTGTAAAACAGCCCACAGGATCCAGACTACCCATGAGTCTATACACTCTGTAACATGAGAAGAACTTAATAAGAAGAATCCATTGGTAAAATTCATCATATCAATAGATCAAGGAAGAATCCTCTCTAAAAATGTCTAAAAAGCATGTGAAAAAACCCCAACATAGAGTTCTGATCTTTAAGCTTTAATAAAACAGGAATATAAGTCATACCTTCCTTAAATAGCCAATGTCTTGCTTAGGGATGAAAGATGCCCTTAGGGATGAGACATGCCCATTAATGTTAGGAGCAGAAGAAGGACACACACAACTACCACCCATAGTTAACATGTTTTAACTGCTAGGTAAGAAATATTACAAAAGAGTCATATATATTGAAAAAGAGGAAACAAATCTGTAATTATGTTAAAAAATTAAAAATTAAAAATAAAAATTTAGTGAAGTGACTGATTACAAATCAGTATTTTCCTAGATATAAACAATTGGGAATGTAATAGATACGAAAAAAACACCCTAAAACAATCCACATGAAGATTTTTGGGGGTTTTGTTTGCTTGTTTGCTTATAAAGGTAGAGGGAATATATGAAAAAAACAAAGAAACAACAACAACAAAAAAACAACTGCCACTTTACCAGAGAACCTAAAAGGAGACATGAAAAGAAGTGACACATCTCTGAGGAGGAAAGCAAGCTCAGTTCCAATTACGTACAGTTCCAACCTAAATTACTTTCCTATTTTCATTTAGATTTTATGTTATGGAAACCTTCACAAATAACACAAAAGCAGAGAAAATAGTGGACCCCATGTACACATCATACAGCAAAAAAGTATCAGTATTTTTCCCATACTGCTTTATCTACCCTTAACATGCACTTCTCCCATATCTCCCTGCTTACATAATTTAAGACATCATAGAAATAAACATGTATGTTTATCAAGAAAATTTCTGAAAAACAGTAATATTGAAGGAAGAATTTCCATGATAATTAAAGTAATTTATCCTGGCATCAGAGTAGAAGAAAAACCAGTGGAATTGAATAAAAACACCAAAGAGAGACAACTATAATAAGAATGTAATATTTGATAAAGGTAACATTTATTGTAAGTGTTTAGAGCATGGGTTAAAGTCATTAGATGGGGCCAACTTGATATTTGCTTGGAAACAAAACCTAATACATACTTTATGGTATAGCTAATACATACGTACGATACCTCATATCATACCACAATAAATTCCACACATATTCAAGGTATGATTGTGAAAAATGAAGCCATGGAAGTATTAGAATAAAATATTTATACATATTTTATTTCTTTAAGGGTAAGGAAGGTCTAAGCATTATACATGCCAGACTCCTTGCTAAGCGCATAAACTAAGAATATAGTGACTGAACTAGTTTTAAAAATGAAAAAATACGTACCAAAATATTTTAAAATATGTATTATAAACTACGAAAATATCACACATATTTTATGGAGTTACACCATGAAGAAGTCTTACAAATCAGTAAGAAAAATAAATATGTCCCAGTAGAAATGCAAATGCACAAACAATAAACTAAAATTTGAAGTTAATATATGGAAAAATCAGCCTCACTAGTAAACAAACAAAATAAGGAGATGCCCTACTTTGTCCATCAGATGGTACATTAAAATAAAAAAATCACACCAAGTGTCAGAACACTCATTTGCTGCCAGTGGGAATATAATCAGTACAATATTTCTAGACAGGTTTTTGGCAAATATATCAAAAGCCTGATAAACATGCATGCCCTTTGAATCAGCACGAGAAAGAGATCCACAGATGAACATTCAAAGATAATGCTCAAAGCATTGTTCCTAATAGGAAAAAATGTGAACAAAGTAAATACCCAACAATAGAGGATTATCTAAATTAAAATTGCTGGAAATATGTAATAGAATATTATGAGGCTATCAGAAATAACGATGTAGATGCATATATAAAGATGTTCATGATAAACTGTTAAGGGAAAAGCACAGGTTACCAAATTGCATTTATAGTATGATCCCATTTCTATGCATATACATACACAGAAAATAATCTCAAAGAATATACATCAAAATATAACAGTGTTTAGCTCTAGAATTATGGGAGGTTTTTCTCCTTTTATTCCTGTGCCGAATGTAATCTAATTTTTCTACAGTGAACATGTGCTATTCGTATTATAAAATTAAGTAATAAAAAAGTATGTATGGTTATAGCTTTAAGGATAGTTTGGAGCTAAAGGCCAAAGTTGTAGACAGAAAGAGTGATAATGGAATTCCTCAGTCATGACTGGGTTGATGCTTCTAATGAGAAAGATGATGGGAGATGATCCATGACTTGCCTGGAGGTTGTGTATTTCAGATTGTGAACTTATATGCCCTAGCTGCTACGAAACATGAAGCAGGCTTTGAAATTCGAGCATCATTTTGAAAATCAAATATCATATAGAAATTCAAACCTACAGTCATTACAGTTAGTTCTCCTGAGGATTAACAAAGTTAGTGAAAGCAAGGAATCTTAAAAATGATAGGTGACAGGTTTATAAAATGCACCATTTTTTTAACTTCCCAATTATGATTCCTGAAGTGAGTATTAGTTGACATGCTTCAGATAAGAAGTTTCACTGACCTAACTATATACAAAAGCATGTGCCAAGACATTTTTCTGTAAATTAAAAGAAGAGCGCAACCATATTGTTTAACCTGAACAGGCAGAAAACCCCCAGGTGCCACATGCCCGCTCTCACAGCCTGAAAGATCCTTGATCATCCCGAGCCTGACCCAGGTCTGCGCCCGGCAACCATCTGATTCCCAATCAAGAGGAATGTATAGAGCTCTGTGTTAATGCACATTTAGAAAGAGAGAAAGAAAACAGACCTTGGCTGAGCAGCGGCTTCTTGCCAGATACTGTGTTATTAGCTTATACCTGTTATTCCAAATGTTAGTTCTTCAAAATCTGTGAAGTGGATGGCATTTCTCCCGTTCTGGTTGCGGGGGGGGGGGGGGGGGATGATAAAACCAAGCCTAAGAAAAATGAGACGATTTTCCCCAAGTGTCGCCAGTAACAAGTAGTAGAAGAGAGATTCAAACCCATATCTCTCTGGCTCAAAGCTGTATGCCCCATCCCAAACCAATCTGATTCTGCCATTCTGAGACCACTGGAGCACGGATGGCTTGGAGGTCAAGCCACAGACTCCTAAGCCAGAATGCCTGGGTTGGAGTCCCAACTCGGTCACTTGTGAGACGTGTGGTCCTGCACATGCTTCTCCACCCGTGACTCAGTTTCCCCCTGTAAAAAGGGGGTGATAGTAGTAGAACCTGCCTCATAAGTTCTAAGAATTAATAAGAGTTAAGAAGTATAAAGGATTAGGGACTTTTCTTGACATATAGGAAGCATCAGTGTGGGGGGTTTGTGTGGTCACTTTGTGCTCCATTTTTGACAGTTGGTCTTCCTCTTATTCCCCACCAACCTTGTCTCCCAGCTTTCTCCCTAACAGCTCCTTAAAGACAGCAACTCAGATCCCCAGCTCAGCGTATGGGCCCCTGCTGCATACCAGGCCTTTCTGAGATCAGCTCCATGCAGGCTTCAGTCTGCACACACTCGGGTTCTGTCTCGCTGTGCTCTGCCAGCCTGCGGGGAGCCACCTGTGAGCCTCTGCAGGCCCTTGGCTGTGCCACCCACCACACGTCACCCCTCTTGGAGTACACTGCTCTGCTTGCAAACCGGCACAACGTCCTCCTGTCTCTACCCGTGGCACCTGCCCCTCTTGGAACAGATCCTATTTCCAGATTCCAGCAGCACACAATTTGAAAATGCACCCAACGGGGGCGCCTGGGTGGCTCAGTCGTCTGCCTTCGGCTCAGGTCATGATCCCAGGGTCCTGGAATCGAGCCCCTGCTCAGCGGGAAGCCTGCTTCTCCCTCTCCCACTCCCCGTGCCTGTGTTCCCTCTCTCGCTGTATCTCTCTCTGTCAAATAAACAAAATCTTAAAAAAAAAAAAAAAAGAAAGAAAGAAAATGCACCCAACGTGACCCACGACTGTCCACTAAGCTTACGCTCTCACTCAGAGGGAGAAAACAGGGAAAGTTTCTCAAGCTAGAGAATGTGCGCCCCTTCCAATCTCCAGAATACCCTGAAAAGGTCGTGCAAGGTAGGAACTAGGAATGCATTTCATTTTAAAAACTGGACAAACAGCACATTTCATTCATGCCCGTAAGTGAGGTACATCCAAACATAGTAGGATTCTATACTAAGAAATTACACTTGAGTGTATGAGACATGCTTCCTCTACACCCAGAACCTCTCGGCTTCTTTTCTTTCTGCCAAAACACATTCGCTGGTGTGGTGCACTGTTGTAAGACTCATCTTGCTAAAAAGAAGGATTTGCAGTGTAACACCTGATTTGAAATCACCTGCAGATCTTTCATCACTTTGGGTACCTCTAACCTTATATTAGTTAAGTGTTCAATGTTACCTCGCAAGTTCAAATCCATCCCAACTACCTTTAATGCTATAGGCTTCTCCTGCAAGGGAACAGCCACGTGTTTATGGTAACACAAGGCCATGTGGAAAAAGAAAATAGATGCTTCAAAGGACACATTTCCCAACCTTCAGTAGTACCTTAGAAATGGAACAATGACTTCTTTGGCCTCACCATTCATCCAAAATTTCTTGTGCTTTGTTCTGAAATTTCCAAGCATTAGCATTTTTATTTTGCTTTCTGAAGATGAAGATGTTGTATCTACATTATGCCTTTTACCCAAAGTTCTCAAAATTACTTTATGCAAACATTTCACAATGTGGAAGCTGATATTCAAATTTCAGATATCATGAAAGGGAAGCAAAATCTAACAGTGACTTTTCAAAAACATATCTGTACACGGGGGGTGGGAGGATGGGTTAGCCTGGTGATGGTATTGAGGAGGGCACGTTCTGCATGGAGCACTGGGTGTTATGCACAAACAATGAATCATGGAACACTACATCTAAAACTAATGATATAATGTATGGGGATTAACATAACAATAAAAAAGAATATAAGACAAACCTAAATATATATATATATATATATATCTGTACACAAGATGCATAGAGCTGATATTAGATTGCAATTGGAAGAAACCATGTTCGATAAACCACATTTTGCTCTCTCTCCTCAAATGGTGTCATCGTGTCCAGCAGGACTCAATCAATATTCAGAATGAAAAGCCAAGTATTTGTTGAGCATCTCCCAAAGGTGTAACATCTACCCTAGGAAGTACTGAAGGGGGGGGAAAAAAGTGGAAGACATAAATCCCTTTAAACACTATCTTGTTCAGAGTACCAGGCTGACACTAGAGACAATTACAGAACACTATAGTCTATAATTAGAGCTTAATACATTGTGTGGGACAGCTAATAAGTTCAAAAGTAATTAAGAAAAATGAGAGAAACTGTTGTAGGCTAGGATCATGAAAAATAAAGCGTACAGTTTTCAAGTAGACCTTTCAAAGTGTTAAGTGCATGGATGAGCATTAAAGAAAGGGAATGGCATTCATGCCCAAAATGAATAGCATAGGGGAAATAGACATGAAGTCACTGAAGATGGGGCAGAAACTAGTAAATAAGTATATAATGGGTAAAGGGTGGCAGGTAAGAAGAAAATCTTCTCTACCAGAACAAAGGGTATGTTACAAGGAATAGAGGGAAATAGCCTGGGATCATTAAGTGGAAAGGAGATTATGTGGGATGTTGGGTGCCATTTGGGCCTGATACAACAGGAAACCAGTGCAGACTCTTAGCAGGTGAATGACATGGCAGGGTGCTCCTTTAAGAGGTATATTCAGCCAAAAGAAGTTAAATTAATGGGAGGTGACCTAATTCATTGGTTTGTTTTCTCACAGAAATCCTCATTTTGTAGCATAAATTGTAAAGATCGGGTCTTCTCTCTTATTATTTCTGAAAGCTTGGGTGATCACAGACATTCGAAATCTCATTTCAAATAGGAACAGAAACATATTTGTTACATTGTTTTTATAAGAATTAAATTAGGTTATGTATGAAAAGTGATTAATATATAGAAATCACTTAGTAAACACCAATTCTTTCCCCAGTAAGCCATTTCAATATTTTACAAATATTTAAAGATGAATTATAAATAACACTGATCTTTAGACAAAGCTGTTACATGGAACGTTCCAAATACACAACAATCACACTTTGTATTTCATCAGTCGATGGTCTGATCTTATTTTGGTATAATCAACATAAATCTAGAACTACCGCTCATTCCAAATGGTTTCATAAATGAATAAGTATACTGAATTTGACCCCAAATTTAAATGGGGAAAGTTAGAATAGTTTCTCTGCTATGTTTATGGAGACTCCAATTAAGAAATAGATATACCGAGATGGGGCTTCCATCCATTCATTTGTTCTTTAAAAAAAACAAAGTATTTACCAAGCACCTGCTAAGTGCTAAGCACTGCTCTGGGCATTGGGAATATAGCAGTGAACAAAAAGACCAAATCCGTATGTTCATTTACCTTATATTCTAGAGGAAGAAGACGGGTAATAGATTAATGTATAAATAACATACAAGTAATACAAATAAATAATTAATAATTAAGATATTATGTGCGACGGTAATACGTGCAAAGACTAAAACAAAACATGTATGAAGGGTCAGGAACTGCAATTTTAGATAGAATGTCCCAGAAGAGATTTTCTGAAAAGATAGCATTTGAGTAAAAGCCTGAAGGAGGTGCAAGAGGGAGCCCTCTAAGTATCTGGCAGTACCCTGGTGTGTCTGAGGCTCAGTCAGGGTAGCTGGAGCTGAATGAGCCAGGGACTGAGGTGCTGACATGAGCTCAGAGAGGTAACAGTGCTGCAGGACCCATGTAAGGCATACTATGGCAGATCTCTGGGTCTATGGCCCTTGTAGAGCAGGAAGGTATAGCAGGACTATGGCTGGCCCAGAGAGGACACAGAAGTCATGGAAGAGGCAGACAATGGCACCAAGCTCCAACATGGCAACAACCAGATTTATCCTTCCGGTGCTGCCCAATTTTCAATGGCTGCTTCCAATACCCAGCCTAAGAATCACCTCTCCCATAATATACTAACATGTAGCAACCATGAAGGAGATAATAAAGTAAAAATAAATACAGCGGTGGTAGGAATGAACATCATCAATGCATCAGAGTGCATCACCAGTTAGTCACACTACCAGCCACCCTTTGAGAATCGCTATCCTAGAACTGACAGGACACTCACTATCCGGCTTGCAGGAGGTGCCAACAGGGCAGAAGGTGCCAGCAAGGACAGATGGTGTCTGCAGGAAGCCCACCTCACTGGAGTTAGGCAGCCAGTGATGATCGTAAAATAGTGAAGGAAAAGGCAACTTGAGGTTTATAAATTAAAACCAATTTCTGAGCTCCTCCCCTTTCCATCCACTGATGTAAAGCCAGTCTGGCTGGATTCATTTTCACTGACTCCAGGAAGAGAAATCTGTGCTGGAAACCTCCATCTAGAGTCAGATAATCCTGCCAAGAACCATTAGAAAGCCTGCTTTCCCCAAAGCAAAGTATTTTTCTTAATTAGTATTAGTGGCCGGGGCACCTGGTTTGCCCCCTCTTGTGCACTAGAACCCTTATACTTCCTAAGGATATGAAGCCTCCCATTTCCCTGTGATGACCCAAGATAATCATATCATTGAAAGATTAAAAACATGGCCATGTCATTGTTTTCTCTCCAGGTAACAATCTGGATTTTGGAAAGGCTTCCTGTTGACAATTTTGGCACTCACCTAAAAAACAAAAACACTAAAATTCTGTCAGCATTTCAACATAGCAAACTGCCTGTTGTTGTATAGTATTATATAAAATAGAGAAACAACCCCGGTTGGTAATGTCCCAGGGTGGGGAAATGTCACTGTTACCTTATGGTGGCAATTCCCTCAACATCATTTTACGGTGGGATTTTTTTTTTTCCCTACAAAGCAGTTTGGACATAGCATTTATTTCCTGAGATGGGTTTAGAGGTTACTGCACTTAGACTGGCAGATGAGACACAGTGCTAGAAGGTGGGAGGGGAAGAGAGAGGAGAGATGGAAGGAAGGAGAGGGAAAAGAAAGAAAGAAATTGGTGGAAACAGAGAGAGGGAGAGAGACAGAGATTGCAGACATAAACTTTAATTATCTTGAACCTAATGAAGTGTTTGCTTTAAGTTGGGAACCTCTTGCAACAATTACCTTCCTTGAGAATTTAATCAAAGCTACTGTAACATGATCAGAAACCTTCCTGAGTAAGTAAATCACTTACTTGTAATTATTTCCTGGCTTTTGCAGCTGTAAGGTAAAATGCACTCAGAACAAAAGAAAATGCACAGCAGTTCAAATGTACAGCAAGTGCAAGTTTTAAGATTCATACTTAGAAGCCATAAATGTCAAAGTAGCTTCTCACTTGTGGAAAATAAGTAATACTGCCAGTTTCCTTAACAACTCCACAAATGTACCCAATCTGATCTGAACTCAACCGGAGTTTTAGTAAAACTGCTAATCGCGACAAGTTACAGCAATTTTTAGGGTTTTCCTAAATCCAGTAACTCGGGCAAAGAGAAACTGAGAACTGAAAAAAAGTAAACGGAAACCCTCAAGATTTTCATTGACCTCTAAGAAGAGATGTTCCTTTTGTTAAAAAAACAAAGCTTTTTAAAACCTCAATGTTAAAAGATATACAGCCTCATAAAATTATAAAATTAAATTTAAAATTTGAAACAGCAAAGTAACAAAACACATAAAACATTAGGTTCTTAAAACAGGGAAAACAGGGCGCCTGGGTGGCTCAGTTGGTTAAGTGACTGCCTTCAGCTCGGGTCATGATCCTGGAGTCCCAGGGTCGAGTCCCGCATTGGGCTCCCTGCTCAGCGAGGGGCCTGCTTCTCCCTCTGACCCTCCTCCCTCTCATGCTCTCTCTCATTCTCTCTGTCTCAAATAAATAAATAAAATCTTAAAAAAAAAAAAAAAAAAAAAAACAGGGAAAACAAAACTGGATACCGTCAGGAAGCCAATTACTCTAGACCTACTCCTCTGACAAGTTAGCAAGACAGTAAAAAGCCTTTCCCTATAAATAGAAGGATCTATACTTGAGAAGAGACCCCCCCCCCCAAAAAAGAGGTAATTAGAAGCTATTTGGTAAGTGTCCAAGAAACCAAAATGACTGTTCAAAGCCCATTTCAAACCTCACTGCAAATACTTCACAGCACAGTATCATTTTCATAGGGCTTCTTTGGGGTTATTCTCGTTTTGCCTTTCCTTTACAGAAAAACTAGATTACGGCACCCGATTTTCTAGGGGACTAGCGCGGCCAAAGGATTACAGGGCGGCCTCAGTAACCAAGGCCAGTTTCACTTCGGTGCGTCTGCTTCAAAGAGCTGCATCTCTAACGGCTGGCGCTTGGCACAGCTGGGAGGCGGCCCTCGGCCCACGGGGAGCAGTGGGGGCGCCACCCACGCTGGCGGCTGCGCAGGCGGGGCCCAGCCGGCGGCCGTGGGAGGGGCCGCGCGCACCTGCCGCTCTCCTCCAGCTCGGTGCTGATTCCCCGACCCTGGGGCCCCGCTAACACCGACAGGAGCCCTCGCAGCACCAGAAAATCGCGCAGACCAGTAACAAAACTGTCATTCCGGAAACGCTGCACCTGACGTAATTCTCTGCACTCGGGGACCACTCAGTAATAGCCCGCAGATGCCCTGGAGGCAGTTCTCTATCAGCAACACGAAGCCGTATGTGTGGACCTCGATCACTTCCCTCTACGCAGGAAGAGGGCAGGTCAAGCAGCCTCCATTTTGCAGACAGAACTAATGCACCCAGGAGCCCCGTCACAGCAGACTGGGGACAGATCCAGGGCACATGGCACAAGTCTCTCAGTTGTCCTGAAGGGAAAGCTACTTCCTTTAGAAATCTTGTGTGTATATGTATATACACATACACACACCCATATATGCACACACATAGATATACAACACATATATACATAAGTACATATACAGATAAATGTAATTTCCTCATTCCATATTATGTGCAACTTTTTCCCCCCAGATTTGCTACCATATACACACTAAAGGGTTGAAAACAGAAAGCAGAGCTTTAGAAAAAGAACTAAAAAAAATGTACTTCTTGTGTAATGTATGTGCTTCCGCACTCCCACCTACATTTGGCAGGTCATTTTTGTCTAGGTTTAGACGAGTTATTTGGGTCCTAGTAACATCACCTGTACTTGATGGTACAGCATTTAATACTAGTATTCCAAAAACTAAATGAATATGAATCCTCTAACATTGCCTGAACATTCCTTTATTTAATATATTTAATAGTCCCTGAAATTATGCGTAGGCTACCCGTGGATTCCATGATTAACTTGACTTCAAGGCATGAAATTTATTTGTGTTTTGGGGACGTTCAGAGTGACTGAAACAGGCTCACAAATCCATAAGCTCCCCAAGCATTACTTCTATCACCATAAACATCATGTTTTAAATGTATGTAAGATAAAATGTATGTAAAGACTATCACCATGAATTTATAAAACAAATTCATTTTTAAGTGTCACTAAATTCATAGCGACTTTTTGTCATATATTTTTCAAGCCACACATTCCAAAAATATAACTACTCTCACATGGAACTGTGGGCTGGATTTAATGACTGGCTTCTAACAGAACAGAATAGAATAGAAATGGTTTGTGGATTCTGAGACAAACCCATTCACCTTTCACCCGGGATTGCCAAGTCAGAGACTCCGGTTAATCTGCAAACCTGGTATCCCTTCTCTCTTTCCTGCATACAAAAATCTTAACTTCTGATGATTCTCGGTGGGGGGGGAGGGTTTCATTTGACATGGGGCAGAACGTACGCCCTCCCACCAACAGGGGTGGGCACGTAACCCAGGCACAACCAATCACAGCACCCAGGAGACTGCAAGTGACTGGCACGGTAAGAGGTACATGACCCAGGACAGACTAATAAATCTGTACCCTGATACTCGATGTGGGGATCCTGGAAGAGCAAAAGAGTCTCTACTTTGTAGAATGACTGGTAAGCAAGAGATAAGCCTCCTTTCCAGAGTCCATTATTTTTCCTAGTTTCGTGGAAAGAGCCTGCCCGAAAATGTTGCCAGTATAGAGGGTGGGCAAGCAAAGCCAAAAGAGGCGGTGAGAGACAGGCTGAGCTGAGTGACACCAAGTAAACACCTGTGACTAGATCTGTTCCCACTTGACTTAAAATGATGAGTCAAATAAATTCATTTTTTGCTTAAATTACTTCAAGTTGATTTTCTGTTCCTTGCAATGAAAGCCTTGCCTAATTTAGAGATAAACAAAATGTTTGTCCTTGAAAAGATCTCATTAAAAAACCCGATGATTGGGGTGCCTGGCTGGCTCGGTCAGAAGAGCATATAACTCTTGATCTCGGGGTTGTGAGTTGGAGCCCCATGTTAACCTTTTAAAAAACTGATGATCAAAAATTGAAAAAAAAAATTTTGATAATCACTGCAATATATAGCATTTTCACAGTTATCCACGTCCTTCTTCCTTACCTTCTCTTAGTCCTTCTCCTAACCAACACTGGGGCCATTCCTTCTTTGTTCCCCCAGCTGTCCCTCAAGGGCGCATGCTCTGTGTTTCTGTTCTCAGCTGCTTCTCTTGTCTCCATTTTCCCTCCTTTGGTTTCACCCATGGGCTAGTTTCCTATTACTTTCTCTTGTTGCTGTTGGCAAACAGGTAAGAAAATGCAGTGTCCCTGTGTGGACTCAAGGACACCATGACATCTGAAGACGTGTGACACTGACAGGTGTGGCAACCTCCTGTGTCCAAAAGTACAGCCATAGTGTGTATCCCTGACCTCCAAAGGCTCAGCGGCAGTCTCCTGCTACCTCACCAGACCTCTTGCACTGTCTGGCTTTGGGAGTCGTTTCCGGAAGCCCACCTCTCCAGGCCTTCCGGTGCTTTCGCAATTCCAGAAAACGCTAGATGGAGTATTTGTCACCCGATTTCTCTAAAGTTCTTCCTACTGACAACAGGATAAAATGTGAAACTTTCTCCACAGCCAGTAAGACCATGAGCTCTACAACCACTACTGTCCAGGGTAGCTTTATCTCCTGCCAGTTTCCTCTTGACACTTGGACACGCTGACAGGTCCATCCTCCCTCGGCCTCTGTCAACAGCAAACGTTCCTCTCCTTTCCTGCACCTCCCTCTTCCCCTTGATTGCCTGGCAAATGTCCAGGCAGCATTCAGAGACTCCTCCAGAGAGAGTAGGCACCTGTTTGGAGGCACCACAGGACCTGATGCTCGACACTTTAGAATTATCAGGTTACTGGATTATAATTTTTGTTTTCATGTTTATCTTTCCACTCTAATTGAAATTCATTGAGGGCACAGGGAGTGACTTTTTCTAGGTTTCCCCAAGCCTGTCATAGTATATGACACTTAAATGAACAGAATGGGAATTAAATCTTCCCTCAATTTATGAAACGTTACGGAGGCTTAAATGCATTTCCCTTCAGCTCCATCTCCTGGGAGAAATGATAAGATCTGAAATAAAATGTTTCTGCTTTGAAAAGGAGTACATACCCATGAAGACTTTATTAGTAGCACTCCTTACCTAGCTTCAGGAGCGCTCTCCAACACCACCCACCATCACTGTCAATCACGCCAAGACAAGGAAATTCAGCTATTTCTTCACATCCACATAACCTCCACTCTAGTCCATAACCCAGTCCATGTTTCCATTCTCTCCCTTAGATTCACAGAAAGGCAACAGACTACTTGGACAATCTCTCTCTTCTCTTATCCTCAATGCTTTACATTTTATAGGCTTATGTAACTTAGAGAATTCCTTATTTAAATGAAAGTACCCCACATGTGTTACCTCAGAGTAAGGTAATGGGCACAGAGACCTCTTCATCACCTTAATAACAATGAACTGAGTATAACTACCAGAGAGCATTTAATGAGGCCATTCTTCTCCGTACTTGGAGAAGAGTTCAAGCTTATTTGTTAAGTGCCAAAGTGCAAACCGGCGGGCCTGAAAGAGTGACATCAGCAGGGAGGCCACACTATCACAGTCGATTATGGGTGTTTTAACCACAGCGCATGGCCCTTCAGTACCTAGACAGAAGACAGCTGCCTTTGCTGACCCGTAATACAAACTTGGAAGAAAACACCACATCACAAACAGTTGGACTTCACAGAAGACATTTAAAACTCAAAGGCTTCAAGGAAGAAAGAAAACCTCTGAGGCAAAATCTCTAAGCTGCAGAGGTCCTCAAGGCCAGCAACACTTAAATTTCCATCCTCTGAAATGGGAACAAAGCCATCACCAGGGGCAGGCATTACTGTAGAATCTGAACTTGCCCTCTCCTCCACGCCACTCTCAGCACCGTCTCCTACTTGCCAAGACTGACTCAACATCGCTACCAAAACAACAACAATGACAACAATAACAACAACAGCAGGAGCAAATCCTTGCTTCCAGACTTTAATTTCTAAGGTAGGCTAACCGCATTCCTCAGTTATGGCTGATGGAAGATGGAAGGAGAGCGGTGTCATTCAGTCCTGTGCAGTGGTTCCTATGACTCATTTGGTGACCAAGTCTGGAGGTGACAGAATTTAACATCACCCCTTTTAATTTCAGTTACAAATGCCATTTGGGGACAAATGATTCCTGGTACACACACAGCAAGGACACAAAAGGAAAAGAAAAACAAAAAAGCAAACCAGAAAATCCTCCTATTAGGCTGAAGAGAGAAGGAATTTTAGAGCAGAGGTGAAGGTTACTTGCAACTCTCCCTATGAGTTATCCTTATAGCTGTTTATGAGGATATTACTTTTTTTAAGATTTTATTTATTTGCGAGAGAGAGAATGAGAGCATGAGAGGGAGGAGGGTCAGAGGGAGAAGCAGACTCCCTGCTGAGCAGGGACCCCACCCCCCCGATGTGGGACTCGATCCCGGGACTCCAGGATCATGACCTGAGCCGAAGGCGGTCGCTTAACCAACTGAGCCACCCAGGTGCCCTATGAGGATATTATTTTTGTTTACTCTACAAATTGCATGACCTCCAAGAAATTAATTTAATATACGGGTCTACTTTCACCACAACCCTCAAACAAATCAGAACTGCAAAAGTTAATTGGGAAGCAATTATTTTTGTTTTTATAATAAGGGCTCTTTATTCTGCAAGGAAAATAAGTTTTCTTCAAATTATAAGTTTCCCTACTGAGTTAAAATAGGAGGTAAGAAGAGTCTTATTAAACCTAACTTGGGGGGAATGTATCTTCTATCTAGTTCTTAAAATGCGGCCGCTGGACAAGTAACAACAGCACAACACCAGGAACTTGTTAGACATGCCGATTGGGGGCGCCTGGGTGGCTCAGTTGGTTAAGCAACTGCCTTCGGCTCAGGTCATGATCCTGGAGTCCTGGGATCGAGTCCCGCATCAGGCTCCCTGCTCGGCAGGGAGCCTGCTTCTCCCTCTGACCCTCCCCCCTCTCATGTGCTCTCTCTCTCTCATTCTCTCTGTCTCAAATAAATAAATAAAATCTTTAAAAAAAAAAGAAATGCCGATTGGGGGCCCATCCCAGACCTATGGAATCATACACTCGTGAAGGTAGGGCCTAGCACTTGGTAGCTTAGTAAGCCTTCCAAGGGATCCTGATGCACATGAAAGTTTGAAAACCACAGATCCCCCAAAATATTTTATGGATGGAATATGGATTGACAAGAGAGTGAATGACCTAAGAAGTGTTTATTGCTACAAATATTCCAGATGGCAATGGTTCAAAAGCAACCATGCTGTTTATCTTCCACATTCAGCAATTATTTAAATGCTATTGCTATCACCGTAAGAATTCTACACCCATGTTGGAAAAACTTTGGAAAGGAGAGGGGTTGAGCAGTGAATGACTAAAACAATGTATTCGGGGGATGAAAACTTGGGAGGTTCTGGGCCCCCTGTTTTAACATGAGGAGACTCTCTCTGGACCAGCAGAAAGAATGAAACAGAGCTCTGTTCTGACCTGTGTAACCTAGAGATCCACAAGTGATCTTTGAAAATCCTTGAAAACCACTTCCAAATAAGAGCCTAGAACAGCATCTTAGATCCCTGACTTTGCTTAGGCCTGCCATGATCCTCTCTACAGCTCCAGTTCTAAGAGCAGAAGAAAAAAGTTCTTGAGATTCCCATATTCATATTTCAGTAAATAAGCATTGTACCAGGTACTTTCAAGTAACTCTCTGATTAAGGCTTGCAACAACCAACTCTTGTAAGTCAGGCATTTTTATTCCCTTTGTAGTATATATCCACTATTTGTGTCTGCCCAGCACCTCATCTCCCTTCTCTTGGCAATAGCATAACTTCTTTGTGTGAACCATTCCCTTCTTGACTTCATCCTGGGGTTAATAATAATAGTTTTTCTCTCCTCTTTGTTCACATAGGTAGACAGATGACTCAGGACTACCCAGAATCTTTCACTGTGATTATTATATACCTAAGTGAATGGGACAGAAAGACACTTTTATTTCCTTTTGAGATGCTCAGCTGGAGAGTTGTAAGCCTGGAGGTACCAGCTGCCATGTTTCCTACTACATAAAACCTGTCTACTGTCAGTGAGAAAGAGGTCAACAGAGAGGGAAAAAAAAACAGAGATAAGAATGTCATGGTGATGACAGGCCCCTAAGGTCTCATATATACAGAGGTCTCATATATATATATAATATATATATATTTATATATAATATATATATACACACATATGTAATATATATATAAATATAAATATAAACAACAATGGTTTAGGTAACTATTCTGATTCTAGGATCTACCCTCCATCCAGATCAGCTTTTCTTGCTTGAGCTTGCTTAGTTTTCTGCCACTTGCAACTGAGAGTCTTGACTAAGATAACACATTATGAATGACAAAAAAAGACTTAAAGAGTTAAGAATATTGCCTAAAGTTCCTACTTAGTCATTGGAAAGACAGGACACCTAGCTCTTCATAAAGTCCAAAATATGTTCCACTATGCCACAGTTATATTTAAAAACAAGCCCAAGGTTTGTCTAGTTGAATACATTTTGTGGTAACTGGGTTTTCCAATCACATATGAAAACAGAACACAGGGACACCTGGGTGGCTCAGTTGGTTAAGCATAAGACTCCTGATTTTGGCTCAGGTCATGATCTCAGGGTGGTACAATCAAGCCCCCCATTGGGCTCTACTCTCAGTGGGGAGTCTGCTTGAGATTATCTCTCTCCCCCCGCCCCTCCTTCTGCTCATGCTCGCTCTCTCTCTCTCTCTCTCTCTCTCAAATAAATCAATCTTAAAAAACACACATGCATACACACACACAAAAAGCAAGAACCATAGAAGAAACAGTGATCATTTAGACTTCATTAAAATTAAGAACTTCCATTCATCAAAAGAAAGCATATTCACGTATTTATCAGAATACATAAACACAAGTCAATAGCAAAAAGATAATAGCTAAAACACTTGAACGGGATTTCATAAAGGAGGCTTAAAAAAGGGCAGTATGTATACGAAGAGGTACTCAACATCATTATTCATCAGGAAAATGAATACCCAAACTATAATGACATACTCCCACACATTCACCAGAGTGGCTAAAATTAAAAACGCTCACAATACAACATATTGGCACAAATGCAGAGGAATGACAGCTCTCATCATACACTGCTGGTGGGAAGGAAAACTGGCACTACCTCTTTGGAAGAACATTTGGCAGCAAGGACTAAAGCCAAATTATTCCTACCTTATGAACACGCAAGCCTAATTCCAGTTCTACCTACCAAAAAAAGAATGAGTACATATGGCCATCAAAAAACCAGCAGACATCCTGTGAATTGTGTAAGACTGTCGAATCACAGACCTGTACCTCTGAAACAAATAATACATTAATCGAAGGGGAAGACAAACCATGAGAGATGATGGACTCTGAGAAACAAACTGAGGGTTCTAGGGGGAGGGGGGTGGGGGGATGGGTTAGCCTGGTGACGGGTATTAAAGGGGTATGTTCTGCATGGAGCACTGGGTGTTATATGCAAACAATGAATCATGGAACACTACATCAAAAACTAATGATGTAATGTGTGGTGATTAACATAACAATAAAAAAACAGCAGACATCCATAATATCTGAAAAATGAAAATAAAGCAAATACCATCAAGAGGAGAATAATATATCCAAAACATCAACTACTACACAGCAAAAAACAGGCAAAACCAAGCTATGGGGAGAGAAGTAAGAATGGTGGTAATGACTACATGGAGGAAAATTAACTGGGTAGAAAAGGAACTGGCAAGAGGGACAGTTTTTAAACCTTGCTTTCTATCTTAGACCAGGCAGTGGTCGTACAAGTGTATACATATTTAAAAAATCAATGAGCTGTACACTGAAGATTTATGTATTTTCCTCTCTATGATACCTCATTTAAGGGGAAAAAATAACTAACAAAATGCTACAAACATACCCTAATTCTCTATGGTTTATCATTTTTAAAGTTATCCTTGAAGGCTCAAAAACATAGAAGCCCAAAAGGAAATAGAATTGAGATCATTTCTAATGGAGTATCTGTGTTAACAGAAGTTCACATTTCTGCCTAGGTAAGTTGTGTAACACAACAGAATCTAGAAAGTATTTACATATTTCAGGGTTGTTTGGGGACAGGGTGTGATAAAGTGATGAGCAGAAAAAATTAATACACTGTTAAATCACCTTTCTTGATCCACAAACTCACCCCAAGTTGAATGTCTCTGCTCCTTGAAAACAGGGGAAAACACAAATCATCTCATCCAGCCTCATCAACCCTGTGAACTATAGACCGGGCAAACTCTGTTTTGAGGAGTACCGTGTTATTAAATTACTATTTAATTTTATAAATATATCCACTTCTTCCAAAAGCACCCTCAAATAATTATATTTTCTCTGTATTTTCAAATTACCTTAGAATAATCCATAAATGACAGAGCATTAATAAAAGAATATACAGCAGCCTTGTTATTTCTAGCTAATCATTAAAGTACAATAAACATGACAAAAAGCATGTCTAGGCAAATATACACACGCACAAATATTATCCAATCTCTTTCCAAACCTCCTGCACGCTGACCTTATCAACCCAATTAGATGGTTTCCCATTTCCAAAGCAAAGTTAAAAGCCATAAACATATCATTAAGAAAAATGGGCAAAGGTTAGCTTCCTGCAGAATTGTTCTTACAATGACTATGATTTTTGTCAATTTGTTTTGAGAAGTGACAACTGCTACTGGAATCATCTGTTTTATGCTGTTCTCACGGACATAATCTAGCAACCACCATTGAATATAACATTATAGAACTGGAAGGGGCCATAGGAATAATTTAATTCTTCTTCCTCACTCAGAAAGTGAGAAAAATGAGGGTCTGAGAGCTTTAATTACATGCCTGAATCAGATATTTGAGGTATACCTTAGTTTCCTTGCAGATAAAATTTAGCAATCAGTCTGTGAGCTCTAAAAGCTAAATGCAAAAAATATATATTCCACCAAGGAAATTTCAGTTTACAAATTCTGAGGAACCTACCATTTCTAGTCCATCTCCACTGATATATTGGCAAGGTCCTTGAGTTTTACCTCTTGAAACAGACCAGTGACTCTAAACCTCAAAAATAATGGGGGTCTAAACTAAAGCAGGGGCGCTGAAAATAGCAAGGAAAGGATTTTTTTTTAAATAAGAGTAATGGAGCAGGGTGACTCCTGAGTTCCCTGGTTGATGGGCTATTGTGATGGTCTTCAATCTCACCTCCCACCTACATCCGCTGATTCTTCTAAATGATTCTTCAGGCTGATCTTCCTGAAGCACAGGTTTTAGCTTCCAAGACAATGCTCCTGGCCTATTTTAACTGAGTTCCCTAGAAACAGATGCTGACACTAGGAGTCATGGGTAAGTCACTTATTAGAGTTTCTAGGAAATAGAAAAACTTCCTTGGGAAGGAAGCAGTGTGTAGGTTTCTGTTCTGCCACAAACTCATCTTGTCCTGAATGGTAAAAAGTTTGCAGACAAGCTACTTTGAGTGCACTGGTGGAAATCACCCCACAGAACTGTCCTGACCAGGGGAGAGGAAGCTGCATTATTTATATCCCATCATCACCAATCAGTGCTTAAGGACTTGCCCCGGTGGTGTGGAGTGAAAACGGCTAGGCACATCTGCTGATCTTGGCGAGGAGAGGGAGGAGCTCTGGCAGCCTGAGAGCAGCCCATCCACCAGGAAACACCCACCAGTGCTGCCTGTTTGCTGGAGTCATACAACACCAGTGCGTGTTAAGAGGCACAGGACTCCAAGGTAACAAGGCAAGAACATGAACACCGTCTGCTCAATTGCCTGGAAAGTCCACACTTTATCCTACAGCATGATGCCTGCTACATCTGGTCTCCATCTTTTCACTTTTATCTCTAATTACATCCTATCCCAGTAAATCTCCCTCTGCTACTGGTGGAGTTTTTGTTTGTTTGTTTTTTTTAAACTACCGACACCTGAATTTTATACCCTATCTATCCTAAGTTTATCAGTTGAGTAAGGCCTAGAGGGTGGGATTTTTAAATTCTCTCCCTCAGGTGATTCTTTCATGCAGCCAAGACTGAGAACCAGTACTCTAAGCTTTTATATCAAACTGCTTGCAATTCCAGAAGTTTGGCATTGAGCAGCTTTGCTTGCCCTGCTCTGAACCCCACAGAAATGACCTTTCCCCACCTTTGCCTTCAGAAACACAATATTCATTTAAAATGTTATTCCTCCTTTAAGGCTCAATTAAACTGCCATTTTCTCAGTTCTAATGGTTAATAAACACATGCCCAAGGCATTCAGTATACTTAGCACCTAATCAAAGTGAAGGAAATGTCCTATTATATATTGCAGATATAAACCCCCAAAAAGGCAATATGGATATATGAGTCATATGCTTTGATCTAGAACATTTCTGAAATCCTAGGACAAAGAAATAATACTAAACGTTAATGAAAAAACCTTTATGTACAACTCCACTTCATTCCTTCAGTGAGGAGAAACCACCTAAATGTTCATCATGAATAGAACAGTTACATAAATCATGCCGTAGCCCTACAGTGGAATATATAAACTGAAAATATACTCCAAAAGACTTTTCAGTAATCTAGGAAACTGGGGGGTGATTGGGTGGCTCAGTCAGTTAAGCATCTGACTCTTGATTTTGACTCAGGTCATGATCTCGGGGTTGTGAGATTGAGCCCCGCGTCAGGCTTCGCCCTCAGTAGGGAGTCTGTTTCTCTCTCTTTCTGTCTCTCTCCCTCTGCCCCTCCCCCTGCTCATGCTCTCTAATTCTCAAATAAATAAATCTTAAAAAAAAATAATCTAGAGAACTGTTTATACTGTGACCAACCAACCACACACACATATATGCAGTTTATAAAATTGCAAATACAAAACATTCTTATTTTTCAGAAGTACATTTAAAAAGATGGGACAAATAAGAAATAAATCAATCAACAACTATTCTGAATGATGGGATTATAAATCCAAAAAATAAGATATTGTTAAAATCATCCTACAATTACTATGTTTTGACTTATTAAAAAATTAAGACTATGTGCTTTAATATTTCCCCTGAGAATTAATTTCTCTCTCATCAATTATAACATATCACTAATGTATATTTCTCTGTGGCCCTTGGATTACACCTTATATTTTTTTATTGGGGTATAATTTACATAAAAATCTTCAGAACATAAACACGCTGTTGAATTGGTTTTGACAAATTTGTTTTGACAAACAATTCCCAAAATTGGTTTTGACAAATTACCCCAGAAAGCTTCCTGGTAGCCATCCCTGCTCAATTTACCCCCCACCCCTGTGAGAAGCAACCAGTGATCTGATTTATATCAACCCAGAGAGTTGTGCCTATTCTAGAATTGCATATAAATGGGAGCAAAGACTATGTATCTTTCCTCAGAATACTATTTTAGAGATTTATTAATATTACTGCATTTATTAGTAGTTAGTTCCTTTTTATTGGTGAGTCATATCCGCTATGTGAATATACCACAGTTTGTTTAGCCAGACTCCTGTTGATGAACATCTGCGTTGTTCCAGTTTGGGTATTATAAATCAAATTAAGCTACTATGAACACTGTTGTATAAGGTTTTTATGGAGATTTGCTTATACTTCTCTGAGATAAATATCTATGTTTTAGACAGTCTCCAAGATGGCACCTAATGATCCTTACTTCCTGTATCCATGCTTTTGCATGGTGGCACTTACCACACACAAACACAAACACACACACACACACACCACCCTGAATAGGACTCATCTATGTAATCAGTAGGGTACTGGGGAAAAAAATTAAAGAGCGTCCTTTAAGGCTACAACATAAAAGCTGCTACCTTCCTCTCTCTAGGATCATTCACTCTGGGGGACACCAGCTGCCAGGATGACACTCAAGAAGGGATATGGCAGAATACACATGGCAAGGATCTGAGGTCTCTTGCCAACTGCCACCCTCAACTTGTCAGTCATGGGAGTATGCCATCTTTGAAGCAGAACCTCCAGCCCCAGTCCAGCTTTCAAGTGACTGTGGCCCTGGCCAACACATTAACTGAAACTTCATGTGATATCTTGTGGCCAAACCACCTAGCTAAGCGTGTCCCTGAATTCCTGACTCCCAGAGACTATATGAGATAATAAATGTTTACTCTTGTTCTAAGCCATTTTGGTCTGGGAATCTATAATCTATAATGCAGATAACTACTACAATCTAGGAGTGGAATTGGTGGATTATAGGGTACATGTATGTTCAATGTTTTAAGGGATACTAAAAATTTCCCAAGGTAGTTGTCCCATTTTATACTCCCATAGTTACAAATTGTTCATTTTCACCAACACTTGGTATCATCAGTCTTTTTTACTTTAGCATTCTAGTAGGTGTGTAGCCATATTTCATTGGGATTTTAATTTAGATTTCAGTGGTGACTAATGATATTCAGCATTTCATGTGCTTATTGTGTGCCTGATACTGTTACTTTATGTAGTATTTACACTCCTTTCACAAGACTGTAAAGAACACCTACCATGGAGTTTGATACTAATCAGGGATTAATAAACGCTTGATTAAAAAGTTAATAAACAAATGAACAGATTTTTCCTTCAAAACTTATGAATAGAAGTAACCCTGAGCTCTTCCAAACATAGGATTTATAAAATGCACATTATAATCTATAGTTTAGTTATGGTGATAGAAATTTATAATGAGATGTTAAAAGTTTCTCTTCCTTTCATTTTCTAGGAGAAAATATGTCGTACTTCCCCTTTCTTATTTATTAGGATTTTTCTTGCACTGAAAGTCTTACAGTATAGGATGGGAATAGAGTAACCCTCTTAGGCAGAACATGGTGGCAACAGTGAAATACGAGTTAAATTAGCAAAATCAACACAAAGTAAATTAAATCTAAGGTCTGAGGAGATATACTTAGAAGATGTAATGTTAACAAAGCCAAAAACATGCAGGCCTTAAGCATAACCTAATTAACAGTGTAAACATATCTACAGATTCAGCTTACCATTAATGGTGGAATGGTCACATTAGAAAGAGATAAAAGATACCTAGGGAGCCAAAATTTCCTGTAATTTACTTAGTATGTAGAGGAGAGAACAATATTGAATGAGGAGCAGGGCACAGCACAAGAATTCTAATCACTAAAGAGGTGTTCTCTATTGTGGGGCAGAGGTGAATCATCAGGTCTGTTTATCATGGCCTAGATGACAGAAATTCTCCTTTTACCTTTGTTCAGACCCCATGATAACCAAACAGCCTGATGACTAATTCAGCTTCCCACAAGGGTACACACTGGAGCAGACCTGAGGACTTGGATCCCAACACAAGAAGCAGTTCCCACTGTAAAAGAATAAACGGACCCAGGAAGAGATGAGCTAATCAGATAATGATGACATTCTAATTGGGTTACCAGTAGTATATTACATATTTAATTAATATAGCAGATAATGATTTCACAAGAAACAAACTTAGTTGTACTAAAAAAAAACAAATTTTCATTTTTCTATTACTGTACTTAATTCCTATCTTAACTCCATTTTTCTAGTGGCTAATAACCAACTTAGTCACTTCAAGGTATAGTTCAGTCGAATGATGGGTTGCTCTGTCATAGGAAGATTTTCCCACTGAAATCAAGGCTCCCCACTTCCCCCTCCCCTCATCTTTGCTTGTAGCATCTGAGATTTAGAGAACGGATGGCTGGCAGAGCCGCCATGTTGTAGAACTCCAAATCAAGGCAGTATTCAAGTTTCTTCTCTGTCAACATTTGTCCACACTAATGTCCATCACTAGTGAGTAAATAAGTGGGGTTTTCCCGTCAGTACTTAGGAACAGATGTTCCTCTCTGTGAGGTCTTTTGAAGGGAAGGATTGCATTATCATCTCCACACAAATTAGCCTATGAATTCCTCTCTGACCAAATGGCTTCTTCAGATCAAAATTAGACAACTCTCTCTACCAACTTCTACACAATTCTGAGGGCACCTGAAGAGCTGTGTACTGGTTATCTATTGTGGTAGAGAAAACCACCCAAAATTTACAACAATAATTTTATTATGTTCATGACCTGTAGGTCAGATCTTCATGGGCTGGGCTGGGTGTTTCTTCTGCCTCCCCTGGGAACACTTGGTGGTATCTGGCTGGTAGCTAGACTGGTTTGGAAGTCCAAGACAGTTTCACTCACATGCCTGTTGTCCTGGTGGGGATGGATGGTTGGCTGAGCTTAGCTGGTCCCTGCTCCCCATCCAGGCAGTCCTAGGTAGGCTCTCCAGCAGGGTGGTCAGACTTCTTCCATGACAGCTGGCTTTCCCCTGAGGGAGCATTCTAAGAGAGCCAAGTGAAAGCTGCTCAACTTGTTAACTAGCTTAAAAGTCACAGAAGCTCACTTCTGTTGCATTCCGGGGGCAGCTAAGCCACTAGACCAACCTTCATTCGAAGGGAGGAGAATTAGATTCTGCCTCTCAATGGGAATGAGCAAACACTTTGTGGCCATCTTTAATCTGGCTTGGAAACAGCAACTTTTTCAAACCACTGTTGGTGTCGTAAGAAACTCAGTAAGGTTAATTCTAATTCTCTTGACCTATATTATCACCTCATGCCATGCTATATACCAATATCCCTACTCAAATTGTGTCAAACCTTCCCAGGATGTGATGTAATTCCCACCTGGGAAGCAAAGCACAGGTACTCACTGTTCTTGGAGTCCCAAATCATTTGGGGCTTTTATCACCACCTTTTGGAGATTCAGCTGCGGAATATGCTGCAGGGCAGGGAGCTTTTTTCTCAAAGACCAATACCCACATTTACTCCATCTTCCCTAGCCCTTCTGTTCTGCCCAAGCCAGGAGGATACTCATCTTTACCCAGCAACCACGACAAACAGGCCTTGACTGAACAAATTTTCTTGCATGCCTAGAATTTAGGCCAGGGCTTTAGAAGTCAAAACTCAAAGGCTATTAATATATATTTTTTTTTCCTTCCGTGGTCTACTGGAGCTTTTCTTCTGAGGCAGGGAGACCAAAATCTAGATCAGAAGTAAAGAGAACTACAGGTAAAAGGGACAGCAGGAAAAAAAAAATCTTCTCACGACTTGCCTCAAAATAATTATTCTGTCACTTTTATAAATGAGGCTTTTACATTAGTCACTCATGAGTTTAGTGAGCTGATTAAATCTAAGAGCAATGATACAAGTCAATCACTGGACCTGCAAAGCTGAGAACCCAACTCATTTCATTGAATTCCAACAAGGGCACTCTCTGGGGCTCTACTTCGATATACTAATAATTAAAAGCTACCTTTCATTTCATTGGCACCTAGCACTGTACTAGGTGCTTTATCCATATTATTTTATTAACTACAATAAAAACCCTATGAGGTAGGTCAATTATTACATCTATTTTATAGATAAAGAAACTGCGACAGAGAGATCAAACAACTTGGAGAAGGTCCCACAGTGACGGGTACTCTAACCTACATCACCAAGCTTACAGTTCAGACTCTCAACTACTGGGCTACTGGTGCTTTCATGCTTGTTTTATAACTGCAACAAAATGCAATTCGATTATTGCAACTACTTTCTGACAAAACTTCCTTTTGGTTACAATGAACTCTGGCTACAGTCATGTATATTGACAGAGGTTTAATTTTAAACATCTTATTTGCCAAAAGTCTCTTGTAGCACATCAGCCAGGAATTTTAGTAAATCAGTATATGGATATGAAAGTTTAAGATATCTAGAAAAAAACAGCAACAGATAATAACAGTAAATCCAGAAAATGTAATAGAATATATAAAGGCAAAACAGACTTTAAGATTCTCTCTCCCTCTCCCTCTGCCCCTCCACCCCCCCACCAAATCATACATGTATGCATGCTCTCTCTCTCTCAAAAGTAAAAAAATAATAACATATATATAGACTATTATGACTTTACTTTTTATTGACATGAAAAGTTCCTTAAAGTGACTGTGTTAAGAAATATTTCTTTATATCCCTGTCAATCTGGTGACAGCAAAGTTAACTTGTTAATCCCCCGTTGCAGAATGTAAAAAAGTAGCAGACTTCAAGAGAGTAGAACTATAATAGTAAAGTAAAAGTGAATCATGCATTCCAAATCACAGCTGCTCAAATAAATAAAATATGGTGCCCCAGAAAACCCAAAGGGAAAAAAAAGACCGGTTGGGGTCAATCCTTACAAAAATGTGAGCTTTAATGCACTGTCTTGATTCCAAATAGTTTTATAAATGTAGAAAAGACATCTTAAAATACAGTTATTTAATTTTTCAATTGAGAAAAGCTCTTCTTTTAAGGGCACTTTAAACAATCCTTTTTTACGCTGCAAGGAAAATCATATACAGACAATACCTATACAGATGCCAACAGCTAGGAAAAAACAGGCTGGAACCAGAAGAAATCAGCCTGAAAGAGCTCCCCAAAGCTCGGACATAACTTCAATATGGTACTGGTTTGGAGTTCTATTTTAATATTCCCCCAAACTCCCTTCATCACCATCTGACACCCCTCAATCCTTAGCTGTCCTCCCTGAACCTATGTAAACTGTGTTAAACTGATTGATTCCAACATCACCACCTAAGACTGTAAGCTTGAAGATGGCTGTCTGTGTTGTAATAACTTCCGATTGGTCTTTGCACTGACTACCTATTCTCAGACACAAAAAGGGAAAAATATACAAATATATACATACATAGATACACACAAGTGTGTACATTCTTCATAACTACATCATCACACCTAAACACTTGAGCTTGCAAAGTTTCAATAGCAAAATATATATATACATATATACATATATATACATACACACACATTTGTACAATCAGAATTAAAGATTTCTGAGGGGAAAGTCTCCCATCTATGCTAATAAACATCAGTTATTAAATGAAATAATAATATATAAGTGGATATGGTTAATATATAGTTGATACTTGGTAACTGTTAGTTCCTTTTCCATTTCAGTTATGCAGAAAATATAAATATCTAAAAACTAGGAATAGGTGAAGAGAAATAGTAAAAGTCTTTCACACAATACCAAAGATACACCTTTCATGAGGTGAGGAAATTGATTTTGTTGATTGATGGATCCTTGGCACCTGGCCATAGTAGCATTCAATAACTATATGCTGATGATTGTGTGATAGGAAGGAGGGAGGGGAGTGAAAAAGGAAGGAGTTGGGGAGGGAGCAAGTCTGGCTAATGAACTGTGTGGCTCATACCATAATATTCTTTCACAAGATCAGTGGCTCTGATTCAAAAGCTAAGAAATCACTTCTTCCCCTGAAATACAAATGTATTCAATCTAGCTCTGTAGGAGAGTGGTTAAGCTCATAGGCTGGAGTCAGTCTGGAGTTCAGTTCAAAGCCCATTCCATCCCTTTGACTTGTGTGATCTTGTTCAGGTGCCTTACCCTCCCTAAGCTTCAGTTTTCTCACCTGAAAAATAGTTACGGTAAGTAATGCACAGCATTTAGTATCTATTGTGGACTCAATTATGTCCCCTAATATTCTTAGGTTGAAGCCTCAATCCTCAATGTGAATGTATTTGGAAATAGGACCTTTAAAGGGTATTTAAGGTTAAATGAGTTCATAACGGTAGGTCTCTCATCCATACAACTGGTGCCCTCATAAGAAGAGACACCAGGAATGCACGGGAACAGAGGAAAGACCACGCGAGGACACAGTGAGGAGTAAGCCATCTAAAAACCAGGAAGAGGGGCTTCAGCAGAAAGTAACCATGCCAACACCTTGAAATTAGAGCCTCCAGAGCTAGAAGAAAATATGTGTTGTTTAAGGCATCCAGTCTGTGGTATTTTCTTATGGCAGACCGACTAATACAGTATTTCATAAAGCTGTGTGAGCACTGGACTAGAAAATAAATGTAAGAAGCATCATGTCTGAGGTGCCTGGGTGGCTCAGTCGGTTAAGCGGCTGCCTTCAGCTCAGGTCATGATCCCAGGACCCTGGGATCGAGCCCAATATTGGGCTCCCTGCTCAGTGGGGAGCTTGCTTCTCCCTCTCCTTCTGGCGCTCCCCCTGCTTGTGCTCTCTCTGTCAAACAAATAAATAAAATCTTTAACAACAACAAAAAAGTGTCATGCCTAGTACACAGGTGCTGCCTATAAAACCCAACTAAAATTGTTGGTAGACAATTCTCCGTTAAGTCTTCCACATTTCTGCACATCTTCTTAGCAGAGACTCTGAAAGCTTTAGGTCAGATGTGTACTTTCAAAGATGTTTGTAGAGCCAAGAGCCTTAGAAAAGAGAGAGAAAAACAGTGTTTTCGTCTGGAGCAGACGGAAGGTTTGCCTATTGCCCAATATAATACTGACAATGCTTCACTCTAGGACAAATGTTGGTCAGGTTTGCTGCAGCCTATTAAAAAAGATTCAGGTTCCCTAAGCTCAGAGTTCCTTGACTGAGATGCAGATCTACTATGTGTGCACATGCTGCAGCATCCAATGTGGCTGCTCCATTTTGCCTCCAAAAAACGTGGGGGGAGAGGGTAAAGGGTAAATGACACCAACTTAAAGCTCACATTGCTTGCAATGTCATGAGTCATCATGGCCTTTGTCTCTGACCCAGGAGTCTCATGTCTTCTGGTAGCATTCCTGAAACTATGTCAAGCTAACATCTTAGCTTTTAAGTAAGGCACAACTCAGATTCTTCACAGTTCTTGACAACTATTATTACCCTTATTATTATTACCCTTATTCCTATTATTTAGGAAATAAGAGCATAAAACAAGAAATTTAAATACAACCTTAGAAAGGGTAGCCACTTCTGAATTAGGGGCTTACTAGTTAAGGTAATTATTATTACCCTTATTCCTATTCTTTAGGAAATAAGAGTATAAAACAAAAAAAATTTAAATACAACCTTAGAAAGGGTAGCCACTTCTGAATTAGAGGCTTACCAGTTAAGGAAATTACCAAAGAGAAAGTGTATGTCCTCCTTAAAACAATCCTTTCAGTGGTCTCCTATACTCTCTCTTCTCCCCATTATCTCTTCTCTCTGATCCCTCCGAAACTTCACCTCATACTATAAGCACCTTCTATCTCTTTCTCACTCATAGCCAGACCTCTTTTTAGAGTTGAAATTCTGGGTGCCTGGGTGGTGCAGTCGGTTAAGCATTCAACTCTCGGTTTTGGCTCAGGTTGTACTCTCAGGGTTGTGAGATCAAGCCCCACATCAGGCTCTGTACTCAGCATGGAGTCTGCTTAAGACTTTCTCTCCCTCCCCCTCTGCCCCTCCCCCTGCGATCTCTCTCTCTCTCTAAAGTAAATAAATCTTCTAAAAAAATTTTTTTTAAAGAGTCACATTCCTTATCTGCTTTTTCCCCCTCACTGCTTCCTCACTCTTCAGTTACCTCAATATGACATACCTCACCATCTCTACTCAGTTTTGGAAAGGTTACCAAGAGAAGTAACTTCTCTTTATCAGTAAATGCAATGGGCATTTGTCATTCCTCCTCTTGTTTGACCCTTTGGTAGTATTTGACGTTGCCATTCAATCCCTCCTTCTTTAAAACTCTGTTTGGTGTCTGTAAGGTTATACTCTTCTGAATTTCTCCTACATTCTCAGTCTCGAGCTCCTATACTTAAGCTTTAAAACATTTAGCTTCTCAAGGCCCAGTCCCAAGTCCCTATCTCTTTGAGTACATTGTTGTCTCTCCCTGAGTGATCCCATTTGTGTCCACAGGCTCAGTCACCAACAATCAATCACAAATTTAATCTCTGAACTAGACCTCTCCTCTGAGATCCAAACTCCTGGATCTAATCCAACATGCCTTCTTGAATTTTTTAAAAGCACCTCAAGTTAAATATATATGGATCTAAGTCTTTGCTCGCTTCTCTCTCTTCCCATGCTAACACAGAGCAATAATGCATGTCATTTGAATGAATTAATATATGCTAATGCAGGACACCGTCACTTTGGTGGCTTCCAATAAACCATGTTTCCCAGCACCATACCCTCTTGTCATCCTATTCCTTTGAACCTGGGATGGCCTTATATAATCCCTTTAACCAACAAATGCTATGGAAGTAACCCAGTTCCAATACCAGGCCCAAGCATTACAAAGGCCTGGAAACATACTCCTCTACTCTTTGGTATCCTGAGCTGCCATGTAAGAGGTTGAACCACTGGAGAGATTGCCTCAAACACCATGTGAAAAGAGAGAAGCCCAGTCATTCAAGCATCCCAACTGAGCCTAGCACCAGACCACGGCTGGCCTGCCCGCTGAATATAGCCACATGAGTGACCACCAACACCACCAGGGAAGTGATTGCATGCTGAACCCAGTCCAAGTTAAATAATCATGAGAATAGTAAAAATGTTTATTTTTTAAGCCATTAAGTTACAGGGTAGTTTGAATGTAGTTATAAAGGAGCATCTAAGAATGAAGAATAATTAGGTATTTTTTTTAATTCCATATAAATTAACTGATGCATCGGTATTTTTTTAATATCAATATTTTCTTTCTTCTGCTTAAAATAAAAAGGTGAAGAATCATAAGTTGAGAATTCTGAGACTCTAGAAGACTATAATTTACTAGTAGAAGTATATGCAACTCACCACTCATAAATAATACACATTCTGGCAGCTTGGATACACTCACTTCAGAGCTTCATTATTCTTTTTTTTTTTTTTTTAAGATTTATTTATTCATTTGACAGAGAAAGCACGTGCGAGTCAGGGGAGGGACAGAGGGATAGAATCTTCAAGCAGACACCCCACTGAGCATGGACCCTGACACGGTGCTCCTTCCCTCGACCCATGTGATCATGACCTGAGCAGAAACCAAAAGCCAGACACTCAACCAACTGAGCCATCCAGGCACCCCTCAGTACTCTTTTATTTTTTTTTTTATTTTTTTAAAGATTTTATTTATTTATTTATTTGACAGAGAGAGAGAGAGACAGCGAGGGAGGGAACACAAGCAGGGGGAGTGGGAGAGGGAGAAGCAGGCTTCCCGCGGAGCAGGGAGCCCGATGCGGGGCTCGATCCCAGGACCTGGAATCATGACCTGAGCCGAAGGCAGATGCTTAACAACTGAGCCACCCAGGCGCCCCAGTACTCTTTTAATACAATATTTCTCTAGTATTACTTTTTAAAGTTGATGATGCATTGTTTGCACTCAGAAATGAAAACCACAAAATTAAATCATTCCTCTCACAAGGTTAACAAATATACTTTTCTTATAAAGCTTTATGCTTGTCAATCACGTATTCTCCTGAGATTAGGCCATCAGAGTTGCTCGGCTGCAAACTTCTTGGACACAGGTAAAATAAAAGTATTTTACAGTGCAAGATTACAAGAAAAACATTTAGACCTGAAACTGAAGTTTTCAGATTCTTTCAGAGAAGTTAAGAAGATACAGGTACCCTTTATTCCCAATTCATAAAAGATCTTCTAAATTCTTTAAGATACCATTACTTACCAAAGCCACTGGAAAAATCCATACTAGACAGATCTCCTTCAACAAAGGTCTTAACAAGTAAAATGCTCACATCCCAAGTGATGGCCCACTTACTACCATCAAAAGTAAATTCCTATACAACTAACTTCTCTGAACAAATACTTGGGTCTAGCTTTCAGGAACCTAGTTCTAAAGTAGTTGATCAAGTAGCAAGAATCAACACTTGATTTTGAATACTTCCACAGCTGCAAGCATAGCAGTTATTCAGCAAAGTTTCATTAGAGAAATCTGGAATTCAGCCCAATCATTTTGGACAGAAGTGGTCTTACATAACTCTTCTTCAATCTAAAGGCAGTTTAGACTCATCTCAGAAGGAGCTATTTCTGCTGAAGGGACATTTTCACTCTATTACATTAATTGTTTGGATAGTGCTGACCACATAACACCCAAACTCCTCAAAGGAAAAAAACACATCAGAATGGCCAGGACAACAAGCTTCATGGGAGTCTATGCTGGCTACAATGTAGATTTTTTACTTACGGTTCATTTTGTTTTTAATTAACAATAAATTAAGAAAAGTAAAAATCTAACAAAAAAAAACCCTGCAGCTTTATTTTTTTAAATTTTATTCTCATGTTAATCCCCATACATTACATCATTAGTTTTAGATGAAGTGTTTCATGATTCATTGTTTGTGCACAACACCCAGTGCTCCATGCAGAATGTGCCCTCCTCAATACCCACCACCAGGCTAACCCATCCTCCCACCCCCCTCCCCTCTAGAACCCTCAGTTTGTTTTTCAGAGTCTATCATCTCTCATGGTTCGTCTACCCCTCCGATTTCCCCCGCTTCATTCTTCCCCTCCTGCTACCTTCTTCTTCTTCTTTTTTTTTTTCTTAACATATATTGCATTATTTGTTTCAGAGGTACAGATCTGAGATTCAACAGTCTTGCACAATTCACAGCGCTTACCAGAGCACACACCCTCCCCAGTGTCCATCACCCAGTCACCCCATCCCTCCCACCCCACCCCCCACTCCAACAACACTCAGTTTGTTTCCTGCGATTAAGAATTCCTCATATCAGTGAGATCATATGATACATGTCTTTCTCTGTTTGACTTATTTCACTCAACATGATACCCTCCAGTTCCATCCACGTCGTTGCAAATGGCAAGATCTCATTCCTTTTGATGGCTGCATAATATTCCATTGTTTATATATACCACATCTTCTTTATCCATTCATCTGTCGATGGACATCTTGGCTCTTTCCTTAGTTTGGCTATTGTGGACATTGCTGCTATAAACATCGGGGTGCACGTAGCCCTTCGGAACCCTACTTTTGTATCTTTGGGGTAAATACCCAGTAGTGCAATTGCTGGATCATATGGTAGCTCTATTTTCAACTTTTTGAGGAACCTCCATACAGTTTTCCAGAGTGGCTGCCATTCTGAACACCTACAAACTCAACAGGAGATCGAAGAAAAGAAGAGCAACAACTCTCTCATCAGAAAAGCGACCACCTTCTGGAAGGTAGGACGTGCGGAGAAGTGAATCCGCGGCGATATTCGGGAGGATAGACGGTGGGGGAGGGGCCTCCCTCAGCCGCTTCTGGCAAGTGATAGAGCCGCGGAGCACAAAATTGGAACTTTTAAAAGTCTGCTCCGCCGAGGGACGTCACTCTGGTGGCTAAGCGGGGGGTGGAACCCTCCGGGACAGTGTGGTCTCAGGACCCTCGGGGTCACAGAAAGATCGGGGGTGCCTGAGTGTGGCAGAGCTCCCAGGTATCAGAGCAGGGAAGCCGGCTGCAGAGGCAGAACCCTGCAGCTTTAAAATAAAACACTGACACATGAATCTAAAAATACTTAAAAACTCCTTAAGGGCTTTACTCATTTTCAAATGAATTTTTAATTACATTGACATAATGGAGTTTTTTCGGACATCATTTAATAAAGTTACCAAAAGAGATGTTCTGAATTAAAAACAAACCCCTATTCCTAAATATTGCAGTCAGGCTAATTATGGGACAACATAATATATCTTTTGCATTGGGGAAATTTATTCTAGTATTGTGTTCCTCATTCCTTGGGAGCTACCCATATCCTGCGTGGGTGAATCATTCTAGATCTTTCTTTGCCATTAGAAAAGTCACTCTGACCACTGGTATAACTCACCATTGTTTTGGCAAAAACAACAGTGTGGGGCATTGATTTCAATTCCACTTGATATAAGAACAAAGTACTTGGGAACTTCTTTCCGTATGAAAAAAATTTTGACTGTCATGATGTTTTACTAAAGAGAAGAACTTTGGGTCAACGGTAGAGAAGAAAATGTTAGGCTAAACGAGTTGGATAGCACAATTTATTGTGTATACCTCTATTATGTTTACAAAACTTTCCTTGAGGAGTTTTCCAAAATCACTTGGCAGCCTAAAGTGAACTGAAGCTTGGAAAGCAATGATATGGTAAACATCATCCATCAGAATTAGGTAGGCTTTGGGGCGCCTGAGTGGCTCAGTCGGTTAAGCGTCTGCCTTCGGCTCAGGTCATGATCCCGGGGTCCTGGGATCGAGTTCCGCATCGGGCTCCCTGCTCCGCGGGAAGCCTGCTTCTCCCTCTCCCACTCCCCCTGCTTGTGTTCCCTCTCTGACTGTGTCTCTCTCTGTCAAAAAAATAAATAAAATCTTTAAAAAAAAAAAAAGAATTAGGTAGGCTTTGGCAAAGGCTCTGGAAGATGTCAGATGAAACCCTTGGTTCTGGCATGAATAGGGTTTAAGGTTTGTTCTTTCCACTGGTCTCTCACTGCTCCCACCTGCTTGCATGGAGAATGTAGTGATGACCTGAGGGATGCTAAAAGGTACAAGCTTGCTACAGAGGAAGGAGAATGCATGTTCATGTAGAAAAAGAAAGCAGATGAAATTGGGAATAATTCATAAAGGTAGGAACAAATTAAAACTATGTATGGGGGGAACTAATTCATTCTCCCATTTTCCAATGGTGACATCATGATCTAACTTGGGAAAACCACATTTCCCCATCTCAGGCAATCTTGGTGTATGACCTTTCCCTGATCACTGTGATGTGTTCAACGATGGTCATGTGACCTACATGAGAATCTCATGAGATTCAATCCTGAGACTTTCATTAAAACTATTAGAACAGGGGCACCTGAGTAGTTCAGTCCATTGGTTTCAGCTCAGGTCATGATCTCAGGGGCGGTCTCCACACTCAGTGGGGAGTCTGCTGGAAGATTCTCTCCCTCTGCCCCTTCCACCACTTGTGTGTACTCTCCCTCTCTAAAATAAATAAATCTGGAAAAAAAAAAGAAACTTAGAGAAGCTGTCATTTTATTGGGGATTCTGAAGCAATACGATGTGAACCTCACAGCAAAGTATGTAAGTTCGTAACATGTTCAGGTGCCTGGAGTCTCCTTGGCTGATGCCAGTACAAAGGAAAAATGAGCAGCGGGAGAGAGACACGGTCCCAGTGACATCTCTCGAGTCCTGACCTACCCCCTGGACTTTTCAGTGATCAAATCCATTTAAGTTAGATTATCATCACTTAAAACCAACAAAACCCAACCTGAAGCAATACACCATAACATGTCAAAGAGTCAAAGTAACCAAACATTGTATAGAAAAATATACATCCCAAAGGGTCACAGTAAATTATTCAAATGAGACCATAATAATCCTATCAAGCCATTCTCTGCTGTAAGTCCAGCAGTGACCTCTCAGAATGATGACCCCAAATCCTCCTGTCTTCAGCCTCTATAATATTGCCAGCTCTGACCTTGGCCCTGTGATGGCCAGCATGAAAACAAGGTCACAGTTCAGCTACGGAAATGCGATATTAATAATTGAAGCAGTTGCGTAATAGTTTAAGCGATTATGTGCCAAAAATGACCAATGCAGACAGCAAAGGTTGGAGACAGCCTGCTGTGGGCTGACATAGTGTGGGGCGAGTTCCCTTAGTCAATTAATTGTTTAATAAATTCCTTCTAATCATTCTCTTGCGAGCCCTGTTCAAAGTTGGTTTCTCACAAATAGGATCTATAACCAACTGTTTCTAACTATGTTATTTGTAAAAAAGAACCACTTTGACATTTTAGGGCTTCGTGCACTGAGTGGCTCAGTAGGATATGTAAATTTAAAGTGCTTTAAAAATTAAAGCAGTTTTAAGCAATTATGATATACAGTTTAGTAACATTAAGACACAATGAAACACAGTAGGAAACACTTTAAAATAGCAGCAGATATTAAGCAATACTCTGGTTATCATTATGGTTCTGTTCTCAGAAGACAGTAATTTAGTTGCTGATAGGGGTTCAAGCAGGTTATGGAAAGCCTTTTGAGTCAACAAATAATCCTACTTACTTGCAACTTTAAATCCTTTAAATCTGCGGTCAATTCTCCTTGGATTATTGAGAGGATCAGCAATAATTTTTCTAGCATTGATGTTTTGCTTTTGTCGAACATGATGGACCAAAATACTACAGTTCTACTCCTTCGTCTCGAGTGGGTAAATTCAAACTTGTGAAGCCACATCAAAGGTGTGCTCTGGAAACACCAACGGAGACAGGATGGTGTCTCAGAGCCCATGACCTGCACCACTGTCAGGTATTATATCCCTCTACAGACATATTTCCAACAGAAAAGACTGCAGAGGTTTCTCAACCACCATGTGCTGAACTGGGGTAAAGCAGGTTATTTCACAAAGGTCCAGGAAGCATAATTATTACTAAGCACTGTCTTAGCCGTCAGCAAGGAACTAACTGTTCACAACACATACAGAAGTCTTAGACTCACCTATGGAATAGATAGGGTAACCCGAAACCTGCTCTATTGCGCTAATGTGTATTCAAGTTTCTCTCCAAGAAATAAAAATGTCAGTGCAGAGGGTAAAAGAGAACAATAAAATTATTTAAAAGGTCTTCAGACACTGAGAAGAAGAAACATAAAAATGTAATGAAAACTTGGAAATCAAAATAGTGAACACAAGCAAATGCAACAACAGACATACCACCAATGAAAATATTACTGAAAATTGAAGGAGGGGGGTATTAAATAATTCCACTTATCCCTTAATACTTGGAGGAGAGGATTTCTGAAACTCAACTAAAAGATCAGAACCCATATAAATATTTCAAAGAAAAATCTCATGGATAGAAGGCTAGCAAGAAACAAGTGAACTCATACATATTAGATGTAGCTATATAGTCTTAAAGGAGAACAGCAGAGGGTGCCTGGGTGGCTCAGTTGGTTAAGCGACTGCCTTCAGCTCAGGTCATGATCCTGGAGTCCCAGGATCGAGTCCCACATCAGGCTCCCTGCTCAGCGGGGAGTCTGCTTCTCCCTCTGACCCTCCCCCTCTCATGCTCTCTCTGTGCCTCATTCTTTCTCTCTCAAATAAATAAATAAAATCTTTAAAAAAAAAAAAAAAAGGAGAACAGCAGAAGGAGGCCATGGCCAGCTGCACACACACACACAACAAACACACATGCACATGCACACATTCCAAAAGCAAGTCACATACTCGTGATCCCTATGTGTCATTCACTGCAACATGTATTCATTAAATCTACCATGTAATAAGTATTCTGGAAGGCACTTGAAGATCTATAATACCCTCCTAATGTTAAAACTTTAATAGTTATTATTTTTCTTAAAGCTGTCAGCTTCCAAGGGTCACTGAAGAGAGATTTAATTTTTAAACCAGTGTTTCCCAAATTTAGGATTTTATGAAACAATAATTTTTTTACATTAAATACTCTCAGATCAATATAGGAGCACCAACATTTTATTTTGTAAATAAAAGGCCATAAAAATAATTGCCACCAACTATTCTTTCCTTTTTTTTTTTTTTTAACAAAGGGAAATTTTAACAATGTAAAAATAGGAAGGTCAGACTCTCAGGAGAAAAGACAATTTCCCAAGGAAGAAATACTGTGGTCTTCGAGTAGTTTTTCTAATCCACTCACTCTTCTTTCTGGTACTCCAATTATGCATATGTTGCTATATTTAATATTATCTCATATTTCTTTGAGGTTCTGTTTATTTCCCTTTATTACTGTTTCTCTCTGTTCTTTAGATTGCGTAATCTCTATCAATACATCTTTACTGATTCTTTCTACTGCCACATCAAATCTGCTGAACCCCTCTAGTAAATTTTCCATTTAGGTTATTTTAATTTTCAACTCCAGAATTTCTATTTGGGTTTGTTTGTTTTTTTTTACAATTTCTATCACTTTACTGACACTATTTGATGAAACAATGTCATCATACTTTCCTTTCCTTTTTAAAGCAAGATTTTCTTCAATTCTTTAAATATATTTATAATAGTTGTTTTGACATCTTTGTCTGCTAAGTCTGACATCATGGTCCTCTCAAATGCAACTTCTCTTGCCTCCTTTTTCCAGTCAATGGGATCACACTTTCTTGTTTCTTGGCATGCCTCGTAATTTTTTTGTTGAAAACTGGACAATAGAGACACTATATTCCAGCAACTCTGGACACTGATTCCTATGCTCGGGGGTTGTTTCCTTGTTTTAACTGGTTAGTAATTGGGCTGAACTATTTCAGAGAAGTCTATTTCTCCTGCAGTTTACAAACACCCCCCCTCCCCCACTCTTCAGAGGGCGCAGCCTTGGGCATACTCACAATCACCGTGAAGTGACAGTTTTAGCATGACTCCCTTTGACTAACTCTTTCCCTGATCTCTGTGAAGTTCTGTGGGTAAAATACTTGGCTCTGGGCTTCAGCTAATTGCTGCTCATTCGTTCTACTGTTTTCAACAATGCCTTGGGGGATAAATTGCTCCACAGTCTACTCTAATTAAACTTGGGACCCTTTAAGCAACAGTATTTGAGACTAGGTTTCAAGGCTTGTTGCAAGCCCAGAAGGACTCTTCTTAGCTATCTCTTTCTCTGGTACACTCTGTTAAGTCAAGCTGGTCTACAAATTACCTTTTTGTTGTCATGCAGGTAGCAGCCTCTTCCTTGGGGAGACCTATATAGTTCTCTGTCTTAGAGCCTGCCTTTCCCCATGGGAAAAATCTCTGCAACACTGCTCTAGATCAGGGGGAAGGGACAGTGGCCCATTTCTCTCAGAGTAGCCCTGCTTTTATAAGCAGGGTACTTACCAGAAACAAAAGCCTCTGGTCTTCTAGGCGTGTCTCTCCTGGTGTGGAACCTCTCTGTGCTCTGAACTAGAGTGGTGATTGGAGTCCTTTCTCCTTAGTCGGCCATGCTTTTACCCTACAAGATGGGGATGGGGGCTCCACTCTTGTAAGTCCTCTTGCCTTGAACAGAGTTTTACAACACAGAGCTGGGGAGAGGGATTAGAAATGCTTGCAGACTGTCCCTACTAGAGATCCAGTAGCCCTAGACTGGAAGCTTGGGAGAGAGGGAACCCCATGTTTTGATTGCAACTATCTGGAATGCAAGATCTGTTATGATGAAGGGGTGGGGCAGAACAAAGGGAGTGCGTCATGGCTTAAATGCCACACACTCTGGCTGGTAAACTCAGTTTAGTCAATTTTCCTGAATACATGTTTCTCCATTTGCTATACACCCTTAGGATAATTTCCAGACTTAAAGGGTTAGGTTTTTAGGATAAATTTCACCAGTTACTGTCATTTCACTGAGGAGCCAGTCCACAGAGCAACCCATGCTACCACTTCAGAAGCTGATTATTAATTTTTTAGTTGTTTTTTTTTTTTTTTGTCTCACTGAGCTATAGACTGGTGAAAATTTGATAATACCCCTGTATCAGTCTACACACTGGCATTGATGGACCAAAGCCTAAACAAGTTCTACTGCATTTTTCAAAGAAAGGGAACTCCTGAAAGAAAGCTCTAAATTAAAATTCTCATATTTTAGTGTGCAAGACAATCACCATGAGAGATTTTTTTAAAATTCAGAATCCAACTCAGAAATTTTGATTTATGAAATCTCGGATAAGAGAAATTGCACTTTTTAAGAGTACCCTAGGAGTATTCCACAAAATCTCATGTACAAATAAATTATCTGACCACCTGGGATATTTTTTAATAAGATTTTTATTTTGGAATAATTAAATTTAAAGCACAGTTGCAGTGACAGTACAGAGGATTCTCATACACTCTTCACCCGGGTTCCACTAATATTAATGTCTTACAAACCATGGTATGTTGACAAATTTAAGAGATTCACATCAAGATAATGCTCTTAACTAAACTACAGATTTTCCTAGGATTCCATCAATTTTTCCCCTAAGATCCTTTTTCTATTTCAGGACACTGTGTTGCATTTAGTCTGGGATCTTCTTAAAATGCAAATTCTGCATTTTATATCATGATACCTTCTATACTATTATGATTAGTTATAAGTATACAGAAACTCCCCAAACTTCTTTGAAATAAAGGGCTTTTTGTTCCCCATGAACCTCTAGGTAATTATGCAGCCTGTACTTGGGGATATAAACAGCTTCTCTTCTTTAGACTATAAGCTAGAATGACAGCCTGGATGGCTCTCCTCATCTCTTATTCTAAACTCAATTTTAAGTAGTCATACTCTTTCAGCAATATAAAGGGCTCTGGGAGGTCATCTAGAAGAGCACTCTTGGTTCACAGAAAGCAAAACTGAAGCCCAGAGAAGGACGAGACTTTGAGCAAAATCATACAGCTATTAGTCTCCAATCCAGTGTGATTCTTTTATCATCACTATCATCTCCAACTCTCCCAAAATTTTCGGACTTGGAGGATGCAAATCCCCCTTTATGTGTCGTTATTATCAACTATTTCAATGCAATAGGAAAAAAAACCTCAACATATTACTGTGCCCTTAGTCTTATTAAAACTGAACAGTTCAGGGGCGCCTGGGTGGCTCAGTCATTAAGCGTCTGCCTTCAGCTCAGGTCATGATCCCAGGGTCCTGGGATCGAGCCCCGCATCGGGCTCCCTGCTCAGCGGGAAGCCTGCTTCTCCCTCTCCCACTCCCCCTGCTTGTGTTCCCTCTCTTGCTGTCTCTCTCTCTGTCAAATAAATAAATAAAATCTTTAAAAAGAAAAAAACTTAACAGTTCATTATATTTCTCCTTTTTTTAAGGAATTAATCAATCAATGACCAATTTATTTTTTATCAATGATTAAAAAGCAACTCAATGGAGGAAATATTGTCTTTTCAGTATATAGTGCTAGAACATTCCTACAGATATCCATAGTGAAAAAGAAAAATAAGAACCTTGATCCAAACCTTACCACTTACTAAAAAATTAACTCCAAATAGATTTTAGACCTAAATGTAAAGTGTAAAACCATAAAACTTTTAGAAGACAACAAGAGAACATCTTCATGACTTAAGTCTTACTAAAATACATAATGACACCAAAAGCATTATCCATAGAAGAAATATATCAATAAATAACACTTCATCAAAACTAAAAACTTTTGTTCAGTGAATGACCCTGTTAAGAAGATGAAAACACCAGCTATAGACTGAGAGGAATATTTGTAAACTAAATATTTATAAGACTCACAACTACAGTTTCAAAAATACAAATCAAAAACAAAAACCCTCTCAAAACTCCATAGTACTAAAACAAACAATCCAATTAGGGAATGGTCAAAAGACATAGACACTTCACTGAAGAGGATATATGGATGGCAAATAAGCACATAAAAAGATGTTCAACATCACTAACTATAGGAGGCAGACTAATGCCTGCCCCTCCAAAGATGTCCACATCTGATTTCCAGAAACTCTATGTTACATTACATGGCCAAGGAGAATTAAGGTCGCAGATGGCATTAAGCTTGCTCTCTAGCTAATCTTAAAAGAGAGCAATTATCCTGAATTTTCTGGGTGGGCCCAGTGTAACCTCAACAGTTCTTAAAAGTAGACACTCAAGGCAGAAGAGGTCTGAGCAATGTGATAGGAGGAGGATTCACTCCACTGTTGCTGGATCTGAACAGAGAGGACACGGGCCAGGAGCCAAGAAATATGGAAGGTGGAAAAGACAAGGAAGCAAATTCTCCTCTAGCACCTCCAGAAGGAACAGGCACTGCCAACACCTGTGTCAGACTTGAGATCTATAGAACTCTAAGATAATATATCTGTATTGCTTTAAGCCACTAAGTTTGTGGTCATCTGTTACAGCAGCAACAGAAAACTAATACACTATCATTTAGAGAAATGCAAAGTAAAAATATGGGGAGCTATCACTACTCACTCATTAGAATAGCTAAAATTAAAAATAGTGACAATACCAAATACTTGGAAGGATGCAGAAAAACTGTATCTTTCATACATTGTTGGGGGAATATAAAACAGAAGAGCCACATACTCAAAACAACAAAACTGTATAGAAATGGAAAACAAATTAGGTGGTTGCCAAATTAGGAGTTAGGGACCATAGGGGAAAGGGAGTGGATGTGATTACAAAAACAGAGTACTGGGGATATTTCAGAGTGATGGAGCTTCTGAATCTTTTTTTTTTTTTTTAATTTTATTTATTTATCTGAGACAGAGAGAATGAGAGAGACAGAGAGCACATGAGAGGGGGGAAGGTCAGAGGGAGAAGCAGGCTCCCTGCCGAGCAGGGAGCCCGATATGGGACTCGATCCAGAGACTCCAGGATCATGACCTGAGCCGAAGGCAGTTGCTTAATCAACTGAGCCACCCAGGCGCCCTGAGCTTCTGAATCTTGACTGAGGTGGTGGTTACACAAATCCACATGTGTGATAAAATAACAAAGGACTATAACGACGGATGTGACCCATCTCAGACACCTGGTTTTGCTATTGTACTACAGTATATAAGTATAGTCATCAGGAGAAATTGAGTGAAGGGTAAACAGGACATGTCTGTATTATAATTGGGTCTTCTAGTGAATCTGTGTTATCAACTAAAGAGCTGAAAAAAAATCTCATGCAGATTGGAGGCCGCCGTGTATCCCTCCCTCCTTGATCACATGTCCTTTCTTCCCTACCTCCCTTCACAGAAGTATCCTAAAATTATTGTTCAGAATTTCTATTGTCTTTTAATTATTTTAATACCTATTAATACATTCTTTGAAAATAAAAAAAATATTGTTCTGCATGTTCTAAAATTTTATGTAAACAATATACCATTAATATTTGTGACCTTGTTTCTGTTTTTGTTTGACTTTATGTTGTTGAGAACTATCCCTGTTAATACATCTCAGAGAGTTATGAGTTATGTCTGCTGGACACTGGTCCACTATATAAATATACCACCTTTTATTTGTTCTTTCTTCTACTGATGGACATACAGAATTTTTTCTAGTACTAGGCCATTATGAAACTATGCCAAAATAAACACCTAAGTTCATATCATCTGGTGAACACATATGTTTCCATGATATATGCCTAGAATATATATGCCTAGATATATGCCTCCCTTAGGATATGTACATTTTTAACTTTACTAAAATATGTCAAACTCCTTCCCCAGTTGGTTGTACCAATTTATTCTTCTATATCATAGAAAATACTTGGTATTTTCAGACTTTAGTTTTTACCAAACTGATGAGTATGAAATGGAATTGTCTTTACTGTACAGAATTTTTGTTTTAATACAATCGATCATTATTTTTCTTTATAGTTTGTGTTTAAATGTCTTGTTTAAGAAATCCTTCCCGGGGCACCTGGGTGGCTCAGTCGTTAAGCGTCTGCCTTCAGCTCAGGTCATGATCCCAGGGTCCTGGGATCAAGCCCCACGTCGGGCTCCCTTCTCGACAGGAGGCCTGCTTCTCCCTCTCCCACTCCCCCTGCTTGTGTCCCCTCTCTCGCTGTGTCTCCCTCTGTCAAATAAATAAATAAAAATCTTAAAAAAAAAAAAAAAAGAAAGAAATCCTTCCCTGCCCAGTGGTCAGAAAGATACTCTCATACTTTTTCTTTTAAAAATATAAATTCTTTTATTTTCCCTTCACTTTTAAAGCTACATGCCATCTGGGATTTAATTTGTATTTGGTGTGAGGAAGTGATCTTCTTATGTTTATGACCCCCATATGAATAATTACTTCTCCATTTATTGGATCCTTTCTACACTAATTTGTAATACGTGCTCAGTCATACTTGGGTTTATTTCTGAACTTGGCATATTTATTTATTGCTACTCCAATAACCCAAAGTCTTATTTACTATACCTTTTTGGTAATTCTTGGTATGTGGTATGGCTAACATCCCTCCACTTCTTTAACATCGTATTGGTTATTACTGACCTTCAGGGCTTCACATACACTTTAGAATCAGCTTGTCAAATTTCCCCAAACAAACAAAACCACCTCTATGTGAGTTTTTATTAGAATTTATAAACTAATATGGGAAGAATTAAATCTTTATTATATTAAGTAATTCTACTCTAACCATGGTATACCTCTCAATTTATTTAGATCCTCTTTGAATCTTAAATAAAACCTTTGTATTTCTATCTGTAAATGACTTGCACATTTTTTGTTACATTTATTCCTACATGTTTCTACTTCTTGTTGAGAGTTTTCATGGTATCAGCTTCTAAACTGAACTTCCTAATTGTTTATTGATTGTATAGGCAAACTTTATTTTATACCCAGCAATCTCTCTGAACTTTTGTATTATATCCACCAGTTTTTTGGTAAAGACTCTTTCCTATTTTGACAATCATATCTCCATTTAATGACCATTTCACTTCTTCCCTTCTCCTATTTATTTCTTTACTTACTATGCTGGCTAGGACAAGTTAAATATAGAGAGGTAGAGGCCATTCTCCTTCTGTTTTTAGATGTAAATGAGTCATTTCTAATACATGACTACTAGCTATGAATTTCCAGTATTTTAAAATATTGAGTTTTTTCTTCCTCAAGCCTGCAATAAGTTACCCTGTTTATTAGTCTTTTAGAGCACCAGCTTTTGATTTTGCCTTATATTCTATTAACATGTACTTCTTACTTGTTATTTCCTTTATTATACTTTATGTTTGCTTTTTAAATCTTGACTTGGATGCTGAAATTACTAATTTTTAACCTTGTTTTGTTCTCTAATACAGGCATTTACAGATGAAACCTCTTGTTTCAGCCTTAACTACCATTTTTTTGCTTCCCATAAGTTTATATATTATTTTAGATGATATTACCATTCAGTTTTAAATATTTTTGAATTTCCATTATGTTTTTTGGTTTGATTCATGATTTGTTTAGAATTGTGTTTATTAATTTGAAAGTCCATATGCCACACAGTTGTGGGAATGCAAGTTTGTACAGCCACTTTGGAAAACAGTGTGGAGTTTCCTCAAAAAATTAAAAATAGAGCTACCCTATGACCCAGCAATTGCACTACTGGGTATTTACCCCAAAGACACAGATGTAGTGAAAAGAAGGGCCACATGCACCCCAATGTTCATAGCAGCAATGTCCGCAATAGCCAAACTGTGGAAAGAGCCAAGATGCCCTTCAACAGATGAATGGATAAAGAAGATGTGGTCCATATATACAATGGAATATTACTCAGCCATCAGAAAAGATGAATACCCAACTTTTACATCAACATGGATGGGACTGGAGGAGATTATGCTAAGTGAAATAAGTCAAGCAGAGAAAGTCAATTATCATATGGTTTCACTTATTTGTGGAACATAAGGAATAGCATGGAGGACATTAGGAGAAGGAAGGGAAAAATGAAGGGGGGGAATCGGAGGGAGAGATGAACCATGAGAGACTATGGACTCTGAGAAACAAACTGAGGGTTTTAGAGGGGAGGGGTGGGGGGGGATAGGTTAGCCCTGTGATGGGTATTAAGGAGGGCCTGTACTGCATGGAGCACTGGGTGTTATACGAAAACAATGGATTGTGGATCACCACATCAAAAACTAATGATGTATTGTATGGTGACTAACATAATAAAATTGAATTAAATTCAAAAAAATGTAAATTAAAAAAAATGAAAGTCCATATGCGATCTTTCTGGGTTTTTGCTTAAATCTTAATTTTAGATATTGTCTCTTTTCAGTTGTCCCTGTTCTCACCTTCTAGAATGCCTACTAAATACTCACTGAATTTTCTCATTCTCTTTAACATGTCTCTTAACTTCTCTTTCATATTTTGTTTCTTTCTCTTCAGCAAATTCTGGTTGATTTCTTCAGACATTACAGTTGGCTAATTCTCTCTTCAGCTGTGTCTAACTTGTTGTTTAACCCATTTGATGATTTTTTAATTTCAAATACTATATTTTTCACTTCTAGAATTTCTATTTGGGTCTTTTTGCAAACCAACTTTTTCTTATTTTTATAATTTGGTTTCCATGTCTTAATCATTTTCAGTATTCATATTTTATGCTCTATGTAACAATTCCATCATGTGAAAGTATTAAATTCTAATCCTGCTCTTTGTTGTGTTTTATAACTCTTATTCATGGGGATTTTTTTCTTATACTTTATAAATTACGAGTTCATCTTTAGAAGGAAGTTATCCATAGGAAACCTGTAAAGCTGGATTTAATGACAATCTCCTTCCCAAGAAGTCTGCAACTGACTCTACCAGATGTCTCAGAGTTATCAGTGGCCTGGGTTAATTTCTTTTTGGTTTATTTCTCAAGTTGTGATTCTTTTCCATACTACACAAGTAATACAGATTTAAATCCCAAAGCCAAATAAGGTGCAAATCCACAGTGATGTGCCTTTGAAGGAAACATTATTTTCTAAGACACAGCTTTCTTTTCTCTCCTGTGCTGATGGTGAATCTTTTTCCTAGAGCTTTCTATTCAAAAGTCCTAACTTTGTGCTAAAGATCTCTGTTCCAACCCACAGAGTCTCAATTTTCAGTTCATATCTCCAAATGATTGTTAAAACTCAAGCCCTTGATTGAGATAGACTAATTACACACTCCCAAGAGCAGCCATGGTATCAGTTCAAATGTTTATCCCTCAGGTTTTTAATTCCATCTTTATTTCTGACCCATGGTGATGCCCTTATTTCCTTTCAAGATTAAATATATATGAAAGAGATTACCTAGTATTTCTATGTGTTTGTACAACACATGATATAAAGATTATCAGCCATGCTTCTAGAACTCAGGTAAAAAATAAGTTCTTTTCTCTAGTGAAAAGAAACTTAGAGCACAACTGGCATGATAAATCCTTCTTAGTTCCCATAATATCAGAAAACCATATGGAAAAAATATAATTAAGGTCCATACATAGCCCAAAGCTCCAACTACATGGAAACTTTACACTGTACTTCACATAGATCCAACTAAATCTTTCCATTTTCTGGACTCTCACAAGCTCTTCCAATCACATTTTGCTAGAATCCCTAAGCACAGATCACTTTCCATATAAATTTTCTCTGCTTACTATCAACAAATTTCACTGGCTTTTCTTCCTTTTCTCTATTCATTCAAAACAGCTTTTCTAAGCGCATGCTATATTCTAGACACTGGGGATGTTGCCCAAAGTAAAACCAAACCCTGCACCCACAGAGTTTAAATCTTAGTGCAGGGGAAATAATAAAAATAACAAATTAGTAAATATATTTTAGGTTAGAATAAAAATAAATCAATAAATGTAATTTAGGTTGAACCACGTGAAATGACCAATATTCAACTCTTCTTGACCCACAAAAAGGCAATTTCACATACTTCCATCTAAGAGAACATGACAGCTAGTGATAAGTGCTACGAAGAAAGCAGGATAAACGGGTGAAAGGTGATGGGGGTGGTGTGAGTGTGCTATTTTTGGGTGCTCGGCCACAAAAGACTTTCTTAGAAGGTGCTGTTTCAACAGAGATGGGAATGAGGTGAAGAAGTAAGTAATGAGGATGTCTGGAGGAAAAATGTTCCAGTAACAGGGATATGTATGTGGAAGGCTTCTAAGGAGGGAGCGGGCATGGCATAGTCAAGGGACAGCAAGGCGATCAGAGGGTCCTGCGTGAAGTGATTAAGTGTGGTGCAAGATAAGGGCAGACAGCGGCAAGGGGCAGACCCAGGAATGCCGTAGCAGCCAGAGTAAAAACTCTGTCTCACTCTTTGGGAAATGGGAGACCCTCGGAAAGCTTGAACAGAGGAGTGGCAAAATCTGACTTATATTTTCAGTGGTATGGAGGCCAGTCTCCGGGAGGCACGATGGGCATAGGAATCTCAGTTAGGAGGCTACTTATATTAGCTCAGTTGGGAGACCACGGTATCTTAGACTCTGGTGGTACCAACGGGAATACGAGGAGACGCTGGATACTCACAATTCTTTCATGATTCTTCCAATCTTTCTTTTTTAAAGCCTATTTGTCTCATTAATGTCTCATCCCTAACCCTGTGTCAAAATCACTGTGCCTGCCTGCTATCTGATTCCAACAAGAAACTTCTAGATCATTTTAAATTAAGCACCTCCAAAATCCACATTTGCATGTACCACAGCCTGACACATCTGCATTACCACTTACGTCTCTAATCACTCTCAAAACAATGGCACCATACCTGATCAAGGAGAAGCTGGCATTCACTATGCAAGGAGTATCACCCAAGAATGAGCATGTAGCTTCAAAGCCCACCAGGGAGCTTCTGCCTCTTCCCAAAGTCTCTAACTGATGGGCGGGCTGGGCCTGAGCCACACACCAGAAAGGGCCATTCATGGCCAACTATGATGCAAGGTTCCTCTAGCAAGAAAACTCCTAACCCTATCCCTGCAGCCAGACCCCTTCCTTAGAAGTTTCTCTGCTTTGCAACTTCCCAAAGAGGAAGTTGTCTAAGGGGGTTACAACCCTTTAGGGAGAAGCTGACCACAGCTTAATGGCATGTGAATGCAACTTCTGCAACTTCTGGTCACATTTCCGCCCTCATACCCACACAGGGCTAGATGTGTTCTGGTAAACATTGAGGACAAAGTACAAAGTAACCAGCTGAGCATGGTCTCAATACCAGGCCATCATAACATGACAGAAATTCTTTTTTTTTTTTTTTTTTGTCTTTCAGTGCAATGTGTCAATCAAAAGTAAAACTTAAATGTCTATAAAATATAGTTAGTCCAAGAGAGCAAGTATTGTCAAAATCGTTTTTCAACATATCTTACATCAAAAAGGATCCTAAAATATAGCTTGCATGCAGTATGCAAAGGCAAGGATATGACATTAAAATGTTGCTAAAATTACTGCCCCACTTTAAGGGTATAAACTATACCCCTACACTTAAGATTTAACAGCACAGAGTCCATATAGGGTCACACGTAACAGTATTAAAATGAACATTCAAAACTTATTTTCTGAAAAGGCACTTTGAAAAGATACAAGTAGGTATGCTTTTTCTGGGGGGGAAAAAAAACACCTTCATTTGGACTACAAAATAGAATAAGAAAGCAGAAATCAAAGTGCGTTCATCACCCTGGTTCTTCCCCTACTTATAAATAAAGCAGAAATTACATGTCTTAGTATTTGAGAAAACTGAACTAGATCTGAAATGATGATATTTAAGACTCCCAAGACAGAAAATTATAGCCTGAATTCAATCTGCTATCGAAAGCATTTATGATGCCAGATAATGTAAAAGAAATTTAAAATAACCTATCAAAAAGTCCAGTCATATGACCTTTCTTAGAATTTCATTGCTGAAAATCCTTTTCTGATAAAATTTCAAGGTTTCTTGCAGCAATTTTACACTCTGACCCCACTATCTGAAAACCTCCTTTTTCTGTAGCTACTAACTCTACCAGGAGACACAGTGATTCTTTGGAAAATTAGACTCAACTTCCAGAGTTCTTCACAGCATGTCTATGGTTTAACTTATAAATTATTGTTCATTTTTTATAATTCTGTATAAATATATAACAATCACAGTACTGAAGAAAACAACTTTTCAAGTTTGAAAGTTCATTGCAGATAAAAATCACACTCTTCTGACATGCCTAAGTCAGGTCCCTGTCCCTGATCAGTGAGGATGAGCATCTCTAGAAGCAGGGAAGGAAGTGTCACCAAGCAGGCAATGGTCTGTGTCTGGCTTGGCTCAAAGAAGCAAAGATCGTGCAGAAGTGACCTGTATCCCCAGGGCCTTCTCAACCTAGCAACTTCCACTATTTTCAAATATTAGAGAGATGAGACAGATATCAAAGCTAAAAATGCATGTATAGAGAATATGACATTAACATACAATTTAAACAACAAAAAATGTACTTTTCTCACCTATAAATGAAACGTCCTCTTTTTAAAAATACCACTCCAATTGACGATCAACACTGACAATTCCACAGCTCACTCTTTCAGTTTTGTTTTGTTTTGTTTTGTTTTGTTTTTTGTCAAATATCGGTTATAGACTCACACCAGCTCATTTAGTTAGATTCTTTCTAATGATGTTTCAAAATAGCTAAAGTTGTACTAAAAGAAGAGAGCCTTTGAAATGGTTGGTAAAGGAAAAACATAGGCTTGGGGGAGAGTTGAAAGACCTTTGAGTATGATAGCAATGGCAGGGGGCTGGACCGGAAATGGGACATCTAGAAATTAAGGTCGCTATGGCATTCTATCTTTAAGTTTTAAGATGTTATTCCCATGGAAGGAGTGGAGAATTAGAGCAATGTCTAAGAGCCTAGGAACCAACTGGAAGAAAAGGAGTATATCCAATCCCTCTGACTTGCCCCTTCTCCTCCTCGTGGATCTCTCCCTCAGTACATTTTAAATCATGCGTACACCACTCCTAGACTCTATTTCATACCCCGTGCCACATTTCAGGGGCAAAGATATGTGAATGACAATAGCATCTGCCTCCTACCCCTTGGAACTTGACTAGAGTGCACAGCAGACTAGATCACCCATTGGTTGATTAAGTCAATGCTTTTCTTTTTTCTTTTTTTTTTTTTTTAAAGATTTTTTAAATTTATTTATTCATGAGAGACAGAGAGAGAGAGGCAGAGGGAGAAGCAGGCTCCCAAGGAGCAGGGAGCCCGATGCGGGACTCAATCCCAGGACGCCGGGATCATGACCTGAGCCGAAGGCAGACGCCCAACCATCTGAGCCACCCAGGCGCCCAAGTCAATGCTTTTCAAAGGCCAATAATCACTGGCCTGTGAAGAAACAACTCACCAGCAAATGGGTTGCAATGAGTTACGGACAGCAACGAAAAGATCAAAGGATATTAGCTTCCACTGCCAATTTATGGAAACTAAGATGGCACAAAGTTAACCAGAGAGCACCCACTGTTCTGCTAAAAGCAGTGGCTCTGTAGGTTTCAACCATTTAATTTTTAATCGGGGTTCCCATAGCACAGGCTCTTTGCACCTTACCCCAGAGACTGAGTAAATGCACTCTCTTCTTAGACATTTTCACTCTTGACACAGGGCTCCACAAATATTAAAGAACAAGTCATCCCTCAGGCATGCTAGGGATTGGCACTGTCTCTTTGCTTTCACTCTGTGGTCTCTTTGCAAGCATTTAAAAGAATAATAGGCTGCAAACTGTTTTCCTGCATTGGTCATAAAGTGGGGACATTAGATTAGCCGTTTTTGGTAAATCGGAGGCACTTCAGAATTGAGAAGCCATCTCAATTTTACAGTCAAGAGCTATCCTATGAGAAAGGAAGGCAAATCTCAGGTGGTGTTTTTATTGAAAACACTATTATTACCATTCTAGCAAAAGAACTGACGATGAAGAGAAAAGGCACAAGTATGTTAATTAATATTATTAACTTCTCTTTACAGATGTTCAGAGAATACCACCCACTTGACATGCTGGAATTAGTACTGAAGTCAAGAGTATTAAATCAAAAGGAGCCACATGTATTGATGGTTTCTAAAATAATAATTCAGAATGGCCTTGTCAATATTTCAGAAACTATAAGGTCCACATTACCCTGTAATAATGAACAGAATAAAACGGAATCTGACTCAATGATAAATTATTTACAGAACTATTAGTATCAAAAAAGGGCTAATTTAACAAAGCCATTAACATACTATACCTTAAGAATCTTCCATGCTTCTGAAAAGAATCATCAATCAACCTTGATTCTTAGAAGAGTATATCTTAAACTTTTTTTCTGTACCTTTCTAAAATTATTTTTTAGGTAGGCATATAAGCAAACTATAACATACCACTGTCAAAGTCAAGACTCATGTTTCTCAAAGGAGGTACATTGCTATGTGGGAAACCACATACAATCCCTTTGTTCTTGGCCTAAGATTCCTTGACAACTACAGAGTCCAGGGTTCACCCACAATGTCAACATTACCCTAAGAGGCAAAAAAAAAAAAAAAAAAAAAAAGATTCTTTCCATGATGCCTTCATTATACCACTAAGATGCCCTAGTCATGCCCACTCATATATATGTCAGCATCCCCAGTTCCACAGAGAACACAAATGGAAATGTATTGTTCTCTGGATATTCAGTCAAAGATGCTATCTTGTTCAGCCCTGCCTGGAGGGCAGGTGAATCATTATTTATTCCAGTTTACAGATGAAGGAAGTGAGTCCCAGAGAATCTCTCCTGTCAGAACTCATCTATCCTTCCACTGTAATCAAAAATAATTGTAATTAGTGACAACACATAGGTTTTCTATCATGTCCTTCCATATAATCTTGCGGCCATAACTTGACTTGCAGCCATAACCTAACTTGGGCTTCAAAGCCATCTAGTAATCCACGTACAGTATCATGTATAAAATGATGGAGAATGATTAAAATGCAAGAAGCAGGAGGTAGTGATTAATAACATAGAATATGTCATCATGATGTTTAGACATAATCTGATTTAGCCAGTAATGAGATGTGCAGTGTCAGAAGTCATTTAATCTTTTTGCCTCAGGCTCCTAATCTGTGAAATGGGAACATTAATGGTATCTACACTGGTGGTCATTGAAAAGATTAAATGAGGGGAAAAAAGGTCACATGAGAAAACATATCTGAAGCTCTGAATGCAATACCTGGCATATAGTAAATGCTCAATAGTAAAGCTATTCATACACAGAAAAGCGTTCATTAGCAGGCATTGTCTCTCTCATAGAAAATCTACTAAAAAATAGCAGCATGGCTCCAACACTTCCTCCAAGAAGAGGACTGCTACCTCAACTTACACTTTGTCCCTGAACTGTTTCATATTTGTCCTTTCTTCTTTCTGCAAGTTTAGTAATCACCCCTGCACGTCAGACCATGTCAACCATGTCAGCTGAGATTAGAAAGAGCACGTGTATTTCAGCCTTACCAGCACTAACTCATGAAAACAACTCAGAAATCACAAGGAGTCCTTCCTTTATATGTGATGATAACTGTTCATGACCAATTGTCTATTTCCTGAAAAACTTTCCAGTATCTCAAGATATTGGCCTTTGGAATCAATGAGAAGTGGGTTCAAATCCTAACTCTGATGCTTACTAGTTGTAGGACATGAGCAACTCTCTTCTTTTCTATGAGCCTCCATTTCCTCATTTATAAATACTCATATTTGTACCATAGGAAGTCATCATAAGGATTAAGAATTAAGTTCATAATTAATAGCTCTTGATCAACATTATTATCATCGAGTTCTCAAGAGTAAGCTTACTTTTGGCTATGATCTATTCTGAGTCAAGACAATACAAATACAATGTGTTCTCCAACTTGACCTCAGCAAAGTAGCCTATACAATGTATTTCCAACCTGGCCTCAGGAAGTGACTCCTCAAACACTGCTTCTGTACATCTTTTTACATCTGTCCAAACTGATGCTATCATTTTGATTATAATCCTAATGTTTAACAAGCCCATCATCTGTCTAGACACATTCACTGTTAAAGAGAGAGCTCACAATTGTAGTATTGGATATGGAATCTTAGAATTTAATTTTAGTGGATAAAAATCAGAGCAATGTCTTCCTCATGTCTTTACCGAGCCTAAGTTACGTGAAATCCCCAGAAAGTTAACGCCACTAGAGTCCACTGTCACTCTAGTTGGCCAAAGCATTACTCTCTATTCTAAACTATTGCCAGAACTGACTATACACGCAGAGTTCCAGAATCACATGATCATCACACCCCAAGAATATTATTTCCAACACCACCATCACCTGTCCCATTACTTCCATGGTTTAGGGATTTTTAACATCATCTCATCAGAGATGTGTAAAATCTTTAAAAGCAAAGTTTTAATTCCACTACTGAGTATTTATCCAAAGAATACAAAAACACTAATTTGAAAAGATATATGCACCCCTATGTTTACTGCAGGATTATTTACAAGAGCCAAATTATGGAAGCAGCCCAAGTATCCATCGGTAGATGAATGGGTAAAGAAGAGGTGATAAATCTACATAATGGAATATTTCTCAGCCATTTAAAAGAACGAAGTGTTGCTACTTGCAACAACATGGATGGATCTAGAGAGCATAATGCTAAGTGAAATAAGCCAGTTAGAGAAAGGCAAATACTGTATGATTTCACACATATGTGGAAATTAAGAAACAAAACAAATGAACAAAGAAAAAAGAGACAAACCAACAATAAACAGACTTGTAAGTGTAGAGAACAAACAGATGGTTCCCAGAGGGGAGGTGGGTGGGGGGATGGGTGAAACAAGTGAAGGGGATTCAGAGAATACTTATCATGATGAGCACTGAGTAATGTATAGAATTGTTGGATCAGTATATTGTACACCTGAGACAAATATAACACTGTATGTTAAGTACACTGGAATTAAAAAAAAAGAATACATGAAAAAAATTGTTAATGGGCATCTAAACACACACACAAAAGTTTTTAAAAACCATATATTTGAAGATTAAGGGACAGATAAAAAAAAATCAGAATCCATTTTATTTCATACATGCCCACACTGACTTTATTTAAATTATAAAATCGGTAATCCTAAATACAAATGTCCCTAACCACCTGGAAATGTACTCTCAGTTTGAATCTCATGAATGTTTTAGAATAAATAACAAACTACATTTATTTAGACACATATCACATGAAAAACTTTCTAACAACACATTAAAAAGTATAAACAAAACAGGACTGGCTCTCCCCTTAAAGAAATAATAATACATATGCATAACCAAGAGGATTTATAAAGCAACATATTTTGAATATATGAGCTGACATAGTGTGGACAAGACAGAATATGAGAGATAACTAAGGGGGGGCAGATTTCTGAAGAAGGAAAGCCCATACTGACAGAGACAAAAACTGGCTTTCTTCTTGGGGGAAAAAACATACTGGGGTAGAAACAAAAAAGTTGGTTTTTAAATTGCTTAACAACAGTATAGAGTCTAAAATTCAGACAGAAAAGATGGCCAAGGAAAATCTGAATTTAATCATACATGCAACGTGAAGGCACTGTAGAATTTTAAGGGAAGAAAATGATAAGCATAGTATTCAAGAAAGATTCTTCTATCTTCAGATCATTTCCACCTATTCTCAACTGTTCCACACAAAACCTCTGCTGTTAAGGTGAAAGAGCTTTTGTTTTCTTTGCTATATGACCATTTCTGCGGCATTCGCAATATTCAAACTATTTCTGAGTGTTTGATGCAAGACAAAAAAACAATTAGAATTAAAAAAATACAACCTGCATTCTTTGGTGTTTTTAGTTTCTCTTGTTGCAAAAGGAGTCCTTAGCATGCTCTGCGTCTGAAGGCATTTAGCACTTAGCTCCTTCATAAAATGATAAGGGACAGAAATAGACTGTGGCGATTACATTACTTCTGTCACGTACAGTGGTCTGGAGAGTGAAGCCATGCTAGAGAAGGCGTTATTGCCAGCAAACGCTGACAACAGTCAGCCGCTCCTCAGACAAAATGGACATTTCTCCTTCAATATGGCCCCTCACCTCCATGGAGTGTCTTAAGCAAGCCCAGCTGCGGAGGAATGCAGGTTGCCAAATACAGACACAATCTGTCCCCTCTCCTAAAATGAGGTTGATTCTCATTATTCTTAAGGAGTCACACGCAAGCTGTTGGCAATTTGCTCAAGTGAAGAGCAAACCATATTGAGTAACTCCAACACTTCAGAACTCGGCGAGCAGCATAAACCGAAATGTGCCCACAGCCCCAATTGACTGGCAGTTTCTGAACCTATCTAATAATAGCTGGGACAAAGGGAAGAATGAAGCCTGTCACACACACCTCACTGGCCAGGCCTGGCTTTTGCAATGCTGAACTAACGGAAAGAGGGGGCTGTTTAGTAACTCAGCCCGTGCTCGCGGCTGCGTTACAAAACAGGCCCCACAACAGCCTGCTCTGGCCGCCCGCAGGGATCCGCCTGCTCCATACACCTGCCGAGGGCGGCAGCGCAAGCAGGGCCATGTGCATTCACACCTGCAGGAAATAGCACACTCGGTGGGATGAAGCATTCATACACTAAGGAAAATAAATAAAAAGACATGAATGGACGATTCATAAGAGAACAAAAATGGGGGCACCTGTGTGGCTCAGTCCGGTAAATGCTGGACTCTTGATTTCCATCCAGGTGGTGATCTCCGGGATGGATGGAGCCCCGCCTCACTCCACGCCGGGCCTGGAGCCCATGTAAGATTTTCTTCCCCCACCTCCCGCCCCTCACCCCCACCCCCACCCTGCACTCTCGGGCTCACTCTCTCTAAACAAAAAAGAACAAAAGTGACTTCTCAAAAATATATGAGAAAAAGTTTGACCTCACTAAGAAGACCACAAAATGAAGCAAACTAAGGAACCATCTTCCCACTAAAATTAATCAATTTTTTTTTAAGATTTTATTTATTTGAGAGAGAGAATGAGAGAGAGAGAGCACATGAAAGGGGGGAGGGTCAGAGGGAGAAGCAGACTCCCCGCTGAGCAGGGAGCCCGATGTGGGACTCGATCCCGGGACTCCAGGATCATGACCTGAGCCGAAGGCAGTCGCTTAACCAACAGAGCCACCCAGGCGCCCTTAATCAATATTTTTTAAAAGTTAAAAAAATACATATTCGTTGCTGGTGAATTTGAACATTTCGGAATGTTCATACACTGGTAGAGGAAATAACAGCACAAACTTTTGAAAAGCAGTTCACTGATAGTTACATTTATGTTTTGAAAGTATTCAAAAGGAAAAACAGGAAATACTTATGTCCAGAATGTTTACTAGCCTTTTCATATAGCAAAATAAATAAAAATAAAATGAGGAAAAGCTTAAAAACAAATATGATCCTAAAAGAATAAATGCTTAAGAAAACCACACAGGAAAAATGTGAAAATTCGAATTGTGAAAACCATGTCACCTGGGACTTCTATCGTTTTCAAATTTTTATTATGAAATATTTCTTACATATAAAATAGTACACATGATTATCAACACTGTATATAATTTCAAGTGAAAAAAATCAGGACACAAATTATATGTACAATGTGATCACAACTATATCTAAAAATTCCCTCTGTATAAAATATGTCTAGAAGGAAATAATCTGAAGTCTTAATGGTAGTTAATCTCTGGTAGGGGATTAATAGGTAATTTTTTCTTGTTTTTCCCTACTTTCAACAATTGAATTTCTGCTAAGTATAAGTTCATATTTACTATCTAACTTCAGATGCTAAATTGGAAAAATATCAAAACTACCATATTCATCTATTTATTTTTTCAACAAATATTTATTGAGTTCTTCCTATGATCACAAAACACTATGTATCAAAAGAGAGATAAATGCATATGAGACATATTTTATACTCTCCAAAAGTTTGTAAGAAATATAGCCAGGTAATAGAAAAGCAAAATAGAAAAATAAATTCACCATAAATTTAGTGAAGTGAATTCCTCAGGACACAGTGGCATTGTACAAGATGAAAGATGAAGTAAATTTCATGGGGTCTTGTCCCTCCTTATGTATTGCTAATCTGGACAAAATTCCCCATTAATAATTCCATGCTCCCAGGAGGAATGTGGACTCAAGGCGATCAGAAAATTTATCCAGACCAAGGAAAGGAGCTTACTAGTAAGAACTGCCTGCAAACCTGCACTATGTCCTTTTCTAATCTACTAGAGGTTATCTATGAGTAATGTTACTATGATATTGTATTTATAACCATAGGAAACTCTCATAAATTCCTGACCTTAGATATCATCTTGACTACAAATTCCGTCCATTTCAAAACTCCAGTCTATAATAACATTTTCTGTGACAAGCAGCTCAAAACTTTTCAAGGAAGTGTCTTCCATTTATGGACAGTTTAACTCAATTCAGTGCATTTATTAAGTATCTTCTAGGTATCAAGCACTAAGCCAGACCCTCTTTGCATAAGATAAGTAAGAAAAGACCCCTGCCCCCAACAGCTCATAAAGCAAAGGGGAGACCACAAAATACATAAACGACCACCTATAGTTTACCTATAGAGCTCTGAAATCTCTCTTGGCAGCTGCATCCCCTTTCTAGAATAAGCACTAAGGAAAGAGTGGCTACTTTTACTTTGCAGATGAGCCTGGTCAAAAGTGGGTGACATGGAATTAGAAGGAAAGAAAGGTATGATACCTTTAAATAAATTTAGGAAACCTCTTCTGAAGATCTGATGATTAACAATGTATTTTTTTAAGCATCAAGTCTGTTTCAAGAAAACAAACAAAAAAGCCCCCAAACCATTTGTATACGTTTAATCTTGTGCTCACCCAGCACCACCACAGTGACCATCACCACCACCTATTAAAAACCGGAACCATTTCGTATGTTATGTGTGTTAACATTTCTTGGAAAACTCCCTGGAAAAATTTGCTCTAAACCAGCCACACATTTAGCAGTGATAAACTGAGGCTCAAAGACACTTAGTAAGTTACTCACCAAAGTCATAGTGGTGGCTGTGGCAGAAACAGGGTCAGAACCTAGAACTCTAAGTCATTCCCATGCTAATCCTATGGCCTAGAATCACAGACACCAACAGTACTGACTGGCAAAACCAGCATAATTTCAGCACAGAGTAGGGAAATACTACCAATACAGTGTGAGCAAAAAAATGGGAAGGTCTAAAGTCCACAGAAGTCAACAATACAACTATTTCGATTTAAAACAAAAGCCTAGGCACCTTGGTGGCTCAGTCAGCTAAGGGTCTGCCTTTGGCTTGGGTCATGATCCCGGGGTCCTGGGAACAGCCCTGGGTCTGCTCAGCAGGGAGTCCGCTTCTCCCTCTCCCTCTGCCCCTCCCCCCGCTCTTGCTGACTCTCTCATGCTCTCTCTCACATAAATAAATAAAAAATAAAATCTTTAAAACAGAAAAGGCTGTATTCTCAATGTGGAGGAGACACTAGTCACAATGAAGGGATTAGACTAGTTGCTCTCTCGGGTGATCAACTTCTCTGTCAGTCTGTGCAGGTGCCAGAGATAAGGACTTTATATGGATGCACCCCTCTTCATACAAAGTTGATCATCCCAGAGGAGGGGATGAACAACAAAAATCAACAATAACAGACTCCTTCTCTGAAAGCTATCTAACTTCACAATGAGTTCCTGAGGGGACGGGTGTCCTCTACACTGGAACTTTCATTACAAAAAAAGGACAGATTATCATCCACTGGGAAAGCTATAAGCACAGTCCTGCCTAAAGGAAAAGAGATGGACTTGATAAAATTTCAAAGTCATTGCCAACCTTTTAAGACAGGCTGTGAGTCAGAGGCTGGCCCTCCTTTCTGTCTGCTATCAAGAGACTCTGCCGCACATTCTACTTCTTTGCCTCACCTTTTGATCGTTTTCTTGTTTACTGGCATCTCTGCCTATCCTATGGGAAGACTTGAAAATGGAATAAGGCTGGAAACAAGTTATTAGACTGAATTCTTTCCAAGAGAGATTTACTGTCTGAACAGAGAATACAACAGAAGAAGGTAAAAATCATGGCTAAAATATGATATGAATTCCATATGTTGGGATGGTAATTGTTGACCAAGCCACATGAGAGAGGAGGTGCTCTAGTTAATGTTCCGAACTTAGATTTCCAGAACCAATTTTTCTACTCCAAATCAGAATGCATGAAGGTTTGACCTAATCCCTTTTCTCCCAGGTACCCTCCCCTAAGTCTCTCTTTAAAATTGACTGCTAAAAGGAAATGATTCTGAGAAGGCTTTAGAGGTGTTTCAATGTGTAACTAAATTGACTACATTTCTATTCAATTTAACTTTATTTTAAAACCGTATAAAGATAACCGCAACACTAAAATCCCTCTCATTAAAAAAAGTGTATGTCTGATTTTGGCTTATCCCAATTAGTTAGCTCTAAAGGTCTCTAGGTTAATTTTGATCATGAAACAAGGGGGTAGACTGAGTTTAGCACTTACAATCTAAAGATAATGCCCCAGGTTTAAAGATTTTAACGATCTTTTAAAAATCAATTTGCATCAATCAAGCTTAAATCCTCTTGTAAGCACAAGCCAAAAAGAAAAACTTCTTAAGTACATAATAAGAAATTGACAACTTCTTGAGCCCCACGTGTTCATGAAACAGATAAAAATATTTCTGCAACTTGTTATTCTTTTTTTTTTTCCAGATTTTACTCTTATTTATTTATTTGCCAGAGAGAGAGAGCACAAGCAGGGGGAGCGGCAGGCAGAGGGAGAAGCAGGCTCCCCACTGAGCAGGGAGCCCGATGTGGGACTTGATCCCGGGACACCGGGATCATGACCTGAGCCCAAGGCAGACACTCAACTGACTGAGGCACCCAGGTGTCCCAATGTGTTATTCTTTTGAATTTCCCCCTCCATCACATGTTCACCAGAAAAAGAAGTTCTCCCTGTGTCCTCTTGGTGCTCATCATGTCCTATCACTGGGTGGCGGAAAGAACTTCAGTTCAGTCTGTATAATCCTGGCATAGACACTCTACCTGGCTCTCTAGACTCCTCACTAATCTTCCATCCTGGTGCAAGAAAGGAAGGGGGGACCGAGGCGTGCTAAGGCCCATGACATGTCCCATCATTACCCACAGAGCTTCTTATCACCTGGGCATAGCAACAACACCAGCTGCACTGTGGGCCTGAAACAAAGGACACAAAATAACACAACTATAGAATGGGTTAGCTAACTACATCTGAGTTGTCTTGTCTTTCAAACATTGGAAGGAACACCTGGTCTAATCACGAATTTAAATTATTTGTAAGTGGGCCTAAAAGACTTTGGACAAAAATACAGGAAAGGGGCAGCACAAGTGTAGCATGTAAGGAGTACAAGGACACCCAAGGTCAAATCCTGGTTCTCCCTGCAGGATCCCAAATCCTGACACTTACTTGCTGTGGGACCTTGGCCCATGACCTTCAATTGCATCCTGTACAGTCAGGATCAAGGTAGTTCCTCACATGTGAAGTCTTTATTAAATGGTAGCTACTATTACCATTAGCTTCTCAACGGAAGAGTCCCTGGGCCCCAGGAAGCCATTCTTTATTTCCAATCCAGTATCCTGCAGAAAGACAAGGGTTTCTTTGTCCTGTGATTTAATCTTAAAATATAATGATTTAACAAAAATATCAATGAGCCTAGGATCATCTCCAGCTTTCAGCAGAGCAGAACACAATTAACCAGGGCTCACCTTCTAAAATGCACTAACATTGTACACTTATTTTTTAACACTACTTCCTAGCTTTGTCAGATACACCTGAGAGAGCATCCCCCCCACATGAAAGGATATTATTTCATAATAACAATGATAATAGGGGAGAAGGGCGGCATAGAGAAAAATCCCACCTCTCATCCTGAAAGATAACCCTAGAGAGAATGGAAAGTGGAGCGAAAAAAAGGGAATTGGAATCAACATCAGATGTGCCTCGACTCTCTAATTTTCTGTATTCTGTTACTTGTTGTTCGTGCAAGGAGAAGAGACAGTCTGGATGGGGGTGGAGAAAGAGCAGTAGAGGGAAGCCACTACAAATTATAAACAAAAACTCAGTCGTTATGATTGACAGCTTCTCTTGGGACTTCCCGGGGGAGCCAATTAGCGCTGGTTGCTGAGGTGGGTTTGTTCACACAAACCTCTGGACTAACACCCACCTATGATCCACCTACTTCGATGAAGCCACAAAGCCTCTGTTAATAAAGTTTAGGACCAGTCACCCCACAGAGAGAGTCCTGCTAAGTCTCTAAGGCAGATGTCTTAGGGTAAGCAGCAGGGAAACACCTCTAACTTCTATTGCCTTATTGGAAATCAAGACACTAAAGTAATGATTTGGCTCATTCTTTCTGCTCCTCTTTCCCTTTGCTCCTTATCACCTGAGGCAACAGTGACCACATGCTCCATGTAAGTTCTAATCCACTGCTCCTCAACCGTTGAGCCTGACTGTTGTCACAAGTGAGAGAAGTCATGGCGCAAGAGCAGATTATATAAATCCAGGCAAAGAACAAAGGACAAGAATTAGCACTACCTCCAGAGTCACTGGCTCCAGGAGCCCAGGGAGATACAGCTTACGTGAGCCCTACAAAACAGTTAAAGCAGAGTTTAGCACCATCTGGGAAGCGGCCTGGCCAAACCGTTCTCGGAATAAAATTCTTCATGGTGTTTCCACTGCTTCAATAAACAGAGCTCAGGATGCCTTGTGAATCCATTTAGTGTAACTTCATACAAACTCACACCAGTTCCATTGTCTTGTCTCCCGATGAATGATACCCATCCTCATAGAGGCATCCCTACTTGCCTCCTACTATCAAACCGCCAGGCAGCAAATTTTGACAAAGCCTATTTATTATGAGCAGAGCTCTGTATAAAGCACTCTGAAAGGAAAAGAAAATGCCTCCAAGTCCTCGGCTTTGAAAAGCAAAGACGAATAAAATTAACAAACTGGGTGCTACCACATGTGAAAGATAATAAACTAAAAAAATCTTGGGGAGTTCTGAAAAGGAAACAAAGAGATAAATGCAGGAAAGACTCCCCAGAGGAGATCAGATAGTTTAATTTTTTTAAGGTGAGACTTACATTGGGAAGGATGGGTAAAAAATGGAAGCAAAGTTCTAGAAGTGGAAATGCACAAAATGTCAAGCCTTAAAAGATAGGTCTAAAGATCTAAAAGATGTTCAGATTCCCCTCAAGCTCAGATCTTCATGAAAACAACCAAAGGGAAATCAAAGACTGATTTCTCTAAGTATTGTATAGGCCAAATTCTTCCAGAGATGATTCTGTTTTCATCTCCCTGGGACAATTCTGTCTGCTGACTAATTTGACCTCAATACAAAAGAAAAGGATGGTACCTTAGCTAAAGCAATCACAAAAACGCTGGAATAAATTCTCTCCACCCCAACCCCATCCTCTCACATTTATGGGCGCCAGCTTTCTCCAGGAACAAATTAAAATTGGAGAAGATAACCCAGACAAAATGAAATCGAGAGACAGGCACTAAATTCCTTGCGGGTTCATTAGGCGAATGGAACAGGATGTCTCAGAAGGTGGAAGGTAAAGCTGGTTGCAAAATTCAGCAACGTTAGGCAAAGTCCGTATCAACAAAAGCACATCCATCTGACCCTGAGCTTAAACTTGGGATGTGGGTTATGTCTTCAGGATCCATTCTTCCTTTTACTGGGATACCTGTGAGGTTGGAGGGACTTGGAAAAGTTAGTGGGGACCTGGGCACTCTGCTCACACCCCTCACTACAAACTGTTTAAACTCGATAGCTAGCACTGTGATCCTTGCTCAGAAAGGGGCCTTTAAGAGGCACTCATTCATTTATTCAACAATTATTTTTATCAAGTACATGTTCAGTGCCAGGCATCACCATACTAGACACCGAGGATATTATGATGAAAAGTACAGGCGTGTTTCCCGCTCTGTGCAGTTTACAGGAAAGAGGGCAAATAGTTGGAAAGCGGAAATACCCTTGATCCATTCAAAGAATGGGAATAATGGGTGCACTGTATTGTGATCACCTCCTCTTCCCCCCACCGGTGAGGCTGGTTGGTGTTCCCACTCTAGGGGATGTGGGGATCAAACTGAACACATGACACCCGATGCTGGACAGCTGAGATCCACAAGAGTTCATGAGGCACACTGACTCACAGCTCCGGGGTGGCCACCGCCCGCCACACAGGGCCACATGGGGGCTCATTCAGGCACGGCGTGAACAAGCAGAGGCTACGGGAGGCAGGTTTTGTAGTAACAACGGGAGGACATGACCCCTACTTGCCACAGGAGGATATGACGGGCATGTTTGAGTATTTCCACAGGCTGGGAGGGAACTGACGCCCAGCACTCAGGGTGAAGCCGACACCGTGCTTGGTTCGTGTGGCGAGAACTGTTTGGCTAGAGTGCCTCATCCACAGGAGCACAATCCGGAGGGGACCCGGTGGTTAGGCCCAGCCTTACCACAGGTCAAGGCCGCACATAATAACGCACCTTACCATCAGGTGCACGCACACCGTTCAAGGTCCAGCCCAGGGACGGCTAACGCTCCCTCCGAAAACCTCCCTGTTTCCTTCCACTCCTCCCTCCCTCAGGCGGCACAACCACCGAGGGTGCTGGGGGCCGGCCGTCTGGGTCTCGGGTCCACCCGTGCTCCTCACAGCCTGCTACGCTTGTTCTGGAAAGCCGCGCCTCCCTTCCGGGCCGAGCGCGGCGGCGACCCCCGAGGGCAAGGGGCTTTCGGAAGCGGGTTCTCCGGCGGTTGCACTCAATGCAAGTTAGGAACGTTAGCGAACGTAACCGAGGCACAGAGGCTCCGAGAACGTGCGTCCCTCCCGAGAGAGCCAGCAGCTTGGCAGAGGCAGCTGCAGACAGCCCCGGGGGAGGGCGCTTTGCCTGCCCGGCTCGCTGGGAAGCGGGGAGCTGAACGCAACAGGAAGAACGGGCAGATGCTCCAAGGGCTGAGCGGCCAGTTGAGGCTCACACAAGAGCACACGCTCCTGCCTCACACACAGTGTCAGCGTCAGTCAGTGTCAGGGAGAAAGAGAGAAAAAAGCTACTTAGAGACGTCGCACCTCTTGCAAACGGTGTGCTTTGCCTCCCCACAGCAGGCTAACGGAAAACCCCAGGAAAGCAGGTTCGGGAGACGCAGCAAGTAGAAGCGGAGTGTTTTTTCAAACGATTTTATAAGGAAGGCAATCCTGAAGTTCAAGGGTCTAGCGATCTGCAAGTTTGGGAGAAGGGAAAGGTCACTTCCAAAGAGCTGCTGTGCTGCTCGCTTGCTCCCCTTTGTTCCTCGGCGCCCTCCAGCCCAGGCAGCCCCACCGGCTGCTGCAGGTTCCCGCGTGGAAACGGGACCGCCGTGGGAAGGGACCCGGCTGCCTCCAGACTTCGGAGTCCTGAACGGCGACAGTGTCCACACCTGGGTATACAGACTAAGTGCCTCAGTCCGCCCAGTCCCATGTAGCTACACAACCTAACTCAATAAATGTAAAACATTCGCTTCTAAGAGGGTAGAAGGAAGGCCTCTGAAAGTCACACCCATCTGCCTGTCTTCGTATGGCTCTCGGTGAAACAGAACTAGAAAGTCGGTGGACACATTTGCTCTTCCATTCCATGCCCAGCCAAAAATCATCACTCTGTCCTCCCAGGCTGGTTCTCGAAGCGGTTGTCGTCAGGACAGAACTATTTTGTGTGAGCCCATACGTATGTGCATACCTTTATTTTCAGACTTGTATTAAAGAGATTGCAGTACACAAATAAAAACTTTCCAAATATACATACACATAAAAGATCACTAGAACACTCCAAATCAATATGCCACCGTAGGAGCTATTTATTCTACCAGAGAAAGAACATGAGCTGGAAGCAGACACACTCAGCTTAGTCTCTGATTAACTGTGTGTCCTGTGGCCAAACATTTACACTTTGAGCCTCAGTTTCCCCACCTAGAAAAATAAGGATAACACCAGCAACACTTGGGCATTCCTTCTCCTCAGGAGTAAGTGTTAACTCTGAAAGTAACTTGCCTACTACAGACACTTGCAAGTACTCTGAAACATTCTTGTCCTTACCTTTTACACCCTTCCTTGTTCAAGGCAGGGATTCCATCCTCTCTTTTGATTCAAAGCTCTCTGCAGAGATTAGATTGTGGAAGGCTTAACAACTTGGAAAAAATTATCAGACAGCTGTTTCTAGATCTATGTTTGCAACTTTATTGCACCAAAGAAAACACTCCTTTATCTGCAAAATCTGCTGTCTGTGGCAAGATTTATCAGGGCCCTTCAGGGCTTTCTGACAAAGTAAGGGCATCTCTCCTTCCTTCCCAGTTAAAAGGCAGGCTCTAGTGGATGTGTTGCTCTTGTCGGTGGTGTTTTTTCCCTCGCTTACTGCCTAGCTGAAGGTTTTGCAAAGACAGAATCACACAGAGCCAGGGCAAGAGAGGTTTTTCCAGCCCTGCACTTTGCAGGCCATTCAGGCACCAGGCAGGGAGCAGTACTATGGCATCCACCAGAACAAATGATCCAAGGGCAGAGAGGCCGCGTCCTGCCCTGCCATCATCATCATGATCAAGGTCATTTAAGGAAACTGCCCGATAACAGAAGGAAACAAACATTCTCAAAGCAAAAGTCTATCACCATGCACACAATAAAATCATAAAGTATGGCCAAGGGACAGGTAAGAAAATAACAGGTACCTAACACCGTGTTCTCAGGCACGCATTAGATTTGCTTACTTCTGGAAGTCATCAAGGACTCAGAAGCTAATCCTCTTGGTCTAATAAAACCCTCTCTCACAGGGAGGAGGAGTGGGGAAGCCACTCCCACAATCAGCAGCAGCCACAACCACCCTGAGGTCTCTTCACAGGCATAAAGGGGAACCTTCTCAGCTCTGGTCTGGGGCCTCACAGCCTCAGTGACTTACAGAGCACCCGGAAGAAGCACCTGACTGGAAGGACGCTTGCAATGCGATCCCAAGTCTCCCAGACAGCCCCATTTCAGGGCAAACATTAGAAACCCAAGATCTAGTCCCGGCTCTTCCTCCAACTTCCTTATGGGACAGGAGGCAAATCTTTATCCTGCATTTTCTCCGAAATGAGAGAACTGTACAGTAAAATGTTTCTTAATCTGAGGTCTCAAATCCTGCCAAAATTATACGACAAATTTTTTTGTCTATGGTCAAAGGTTAAAATTTTTTTTTTTTTGAGAAAAGTTCCTTATCATTCATCAGATCCTCAATGAGGTCCAAAAATACACTAAGAACAACAAAACTAAATAATTCATAAGTTCCCTTCCAGATCCTGACTGTCAGAGCAAGTTTTTTTCTGATTATACAAGCAATGTACACTCATTGTAGAAAATTTGAAAAATGTAGCCAGAAAGAAAACTCTCCTGTAACTGGATGATCCAGAGACAACTACTGGGAACATCTATATAAACATAAATATTTTTTTGTATTTCGTATTTACAATGGTATAATACGCTCTGCTACATTTTTGTCACGTTAAAAATTCTCTGAAACCAGCACCTCTAATGGTCAAATAATATTTCATCATAAGGTTTAAATTATGTTTTGTTTAACGATCCCCGTTACTGAACATTCATGTTGATTCTAATGTTTTGCCACTATCAAGAAGGCAACATTTTTCAATGAACATTCTTCAAATTTTGATCACATTTTTTGAAGGTAATGGGGAACTATTAAATGATTTTGAACATGAAAATAGCAGAACAGCTTTTTGTCTTATGACAGTGTAGGAAATGAACTGAAGTGGGAAAGACTAAAGGCTTGGTGATAAGGGAGAAGGTTATTATGTGAGAACCTGAAAAAGGAAGGGATAGTGAGGCTAGACACAGGTCTAGAAGTAGAACACAGGCCGAAAGGAAATCACCATGAGTCAGTGGTCGGAGGGAGAGAGGAGAGTCTAAGATTAAGCTTCTGAGATTTCTACCTTCATGACTGGAGGATCAAGTATGCCATATCAAAGAGAAGGAAGTAAGGCTGACAAGCTGGTTTGGAGACAGGAAAATAAGCAGTCTTATCCCCTGGGGGTCCCTGCAAGAATGATAACCACACATGCAATTATTGAGCTACGTGGTTTTTTAATCGTAACAAAACAGTTAAAAAAAAGTGACTGATAATTTATAACATAAACTGGAAAGTAGAAGCCAAGAGAACTCACTGGTATATCATCTTTTAGCTCTTGAATGTTGAAATTCAAGTAATTAGGTATTAGTAAATAAAGTGTAGAAGGTGAACAACATGCTTCACTCAGACCAGAATAATTTTTCATCATTGGAACTATATAACCCAGATTATTTTAAAAAATTATACTACATTTTTTACCTTTATCACTTTTATTTTACTTTTCCTTTTCATGGCTTATTTTAATCAGTACTATTTCAGGTAAATGAGGTAAGTGCAAGGGGGAAACAAAAACAGAAATCAAGGTCACTAACACGCAAAATACCACCACATATCATGGGCCCAGAGCTCTATTTCCAGAAGAAGGTCACCTAGGATTCTAATTCAGGGAAGATTTTTTTGAGCTTTCTCACGACATAGTAAAACGATTAGAAATAACAAGTAGAAATTTCCTCAATGGGGTCTCCACTTATCATTCACGCCCCCACACGCAACTCTGAAACAGTAACTCTGGACTGAGATTTAAAATGTCATCTTCTATTTAAAGATTTACCATGTAAATATTTCTACACCATTCTTTATTAATGGAATCTATTCCTTCTAAAAACTTCAGCTTGCCAAACAAGAACATACATGTATTTCTCCTAAGATTCTTTGACAACCCCATTTTACTGATTTCAGGATACCAAACAGAATCGAGGATATGGATAGTGACCAACTGGCAGGGAGGCTCCTGAAATGTAACTTCCATTTCAGTATGAGGTTACTATTTTTTTTATAGCTATCCTCCCCAATGTGATCAATCTATTTATTGAAGGCATTTTTCACATGCCAGGCACTGGTACTAGGTGCTGCCAGTATTAAGTTGAAGAGAAATGTAACTGAACACATTCTTTCCTTGTAACCGGGAGTTAAAGGAACAAAAAAGCGAACCAGTTTCTTCTAACCTCTAATCCTCCAATTTCACTTTCTTTTTTTCACAGGCCCACAACAGGTGAAAGGAAGACTGACTACTTACAGAGGCAGAGAGGCATAATCCCCACAAAATAAAAAGCCCTATAAACTAATTTTGAAAGCCAGAAAAAAGGCCAGGAGAATGTTCTCATAACCCCCAGACGTGTCTGTGCTAACCTGGTTTTCAGAGAAGACAATGGGAAATATGCTACAAACAGCTTGATGTGTCATTTCAAATGAAGCATGGCACTTACATGGATTCAAATGGAGTTACACACTGCACTAGACCATCCTCTTACATATAAAAGAAAAGGAACGTGAAATAATTTGAGAGACGGGCACACAGTATTAAGCACAGCAAAGTATCTCAAGACCATGATCTATGCCCTAATTGCAGGAGAAAATGAAACTTGAGGTGAACCCTGAAAAACAACATTTAGATAAGCAGAGGAGATGGAGAATGAGGAAATGGATTTGAGGGCAATTCCTGAGTATATGTGCATGAATAAAAGCACAGAATAAGCCAAATGGTTCCCAAGTCAGGGAGTAACAGCCCGGAGAGAAAGACCCAACAGGCCCTCAGGGTGCCAGGCGCCCCCTATAGGAGAAACACTGACATTAATTTGCACTGCGATGTGGTCTAGAAAGGGACCAATCTACTCTCCGCATGGAAGTCACCAGGAGAACGGTGCTCTGCAGATTTGCTAAAGAAGAACTGACAAAACAGAAATCTGAAGAAGAAGCTGTCAAAGCCAGATGGCTGCTGGGGCGCAGAATTCTGGTGGCATACTGACAGAAGGCCCTGGAGATGCTAGGCTGACGTGTTTCACCAATCCCTACACTTACTCGTTCACTGTTTATTCACTAACGTGTGCGTTATGTTACAAAATTTCCCTAGGCAAATTCATGTGTAGGAAATGAACTACAATCTTTTAAACTTGGCGTTTCCTTCAAAGTCTGGAATTCCAGCTCCCTGGAAAAAGGAGATTCCACAGATCTGTAGATCTTTTAGAATGACGTGGCTTCCTCACTCACCAAAGGAAAGCTCCAGCTATATAAGCTGAAGGAGCTTGATTCTTCTCTGCCCTACTGCTAGTTAAGTGTATACTGGGCAATTTACCACATCCAATCAGAGAACCAAAGTAGAAAAAAGAGGTGAGAATTCAGAATATGGAACTGTGTCAGTGAAACAAGAATCTCCATCTGATTGTCAAAGAAAACGGAACCTAAAAAAGAAAAATAACTCTTGTAAGCATATAAATAATTGCTAACTAAGGTCCTTTTTTAAACTACGATGCTGTGGAAGAAGAAAATATGTCATTCAACCTACTTAGACTACTGCTCCACTAATTTTAGGTATACCTTCTCAGAGATCCTTCTGTAAAAACTGTGATGAACAAAGAAGCCATTCCCTATAACATGATTTGTGTATTTCTAACAGTTCCAACTACCTCAACACTGCTCTCACTGGTCTGCCATGACAAGCTCCTTTCTTCATACTCCTGGGAATTTTGTTTATTAATATTTATTGAAGACAGACTGTAATACAGACACTGGGCTTGATGCTAAGGACACAGTGGTGAAGAAGATAACCTCTACCCTTAGGAAAAGGTTAAGGAAGATACACAAGAAGGAAATGAAATTCAGTGTAATCACTGCAACACTGAGCATTAACAAAAGCGTAGGAAAGGCCTTCAGAGAGGTGGGATCAAGGAAGGAATCTATTCACAAGCAGTATCTTGGCAAAAAGGAGAGTAAGGATTAGGCACATGGGAAAATGGAAAGACCCTCAGTAGAGGCATCACCTACTCAAAGGCTTACAGAAAAAATGGTGTCGATGGAAAATGCATTGATTAAGATGGAAAGAATTACAGGAAAGGTGAGCAAATCACCGAACCCTTAGTGACTTTTTCTTATTTTTAAACGGAAGTATAGTTGATATATCATATTAGTTTCAGGTGTGCAACATAGTGATTTGATGGTTATATGCATTACAAAATGCTCAGTACCATAAGTGTATTTGCCATCTGTCACCATAGAAAGTTATTACAATATTATTGACCATATTCCTTATGCTGTACTTTACATCCCTGTGGCTTATTTATTTTAAAACTGGAAGTTTGTACATTTTAATCCTATTAATTATTTTTAAGTCATATTAAGGAATTTAGACTTAGAGCAACAGAGAGTCACTAAAGCATTTTAAAGACAAGAAATGACAGGAATAAACACTCTAGGTGCTATATAGAAAATGGGTAAGAAAAGGCCAGTCTGAAGACAGAGAGGTAAGTTAGAGCATGGCAATTTAAGAGATCATGGACACCTGAACCAGAGTAGTGGCTGTCATCATGAGGAAAGTAGATGGATTCAAGACTGGTAGAATCCATGGACCCTCACAATAAGTTCCATTTGGAGTAGAATAAAGGAGCAAGAGTAAAAGATGACTCCTACATTACTTACCACTGAGATAGAGAATGCAGAAAGAGAAACATATGATGGAGAAAATGAGCTCTATTTGGGTCACACTGAGTTTGAGGCAACTTTGAGAAATTTAAGGAAAGGTGTCCACTAAATGGCTGGTCAGAGAGATCTGACCTTACCTTGTAGAGATCGAATTATCAGAACATGGATGTTTCTTGATAACACTGGAACAGATAAGCATGCCCAGTCAGAACGTATAAAAGAAGAAGAGATTTCTCTGAAAATATTGGTCTCGGGGCTTTGTCTCAAGATCCATGTTACCTTAAAGGGGAGAGGTCTAACTCTCTCCCAGTGTTCTGGAATGATTATTTCATCCCATTAGCCAGTTTTTAACTGGTAATGAAGAGGAAAACCATGAAAGATGGTGGGTCAGGCGAATGACTGAGGGGGTGTAGAGGAACAAGAGGAACGGAGAAAGCAGGATGTTCAATATTTGTTCTGGAAAATAAGGAGGAAACTACCACAACTGGGATTCTTAGGCAAACAAAAAGCAAGTTAAGTCAGTGACCATCACTTTAAAGAGAATAAAGAGTATGTGCCCTTCAATGACTCCACAACCTCAGGGACAAGCAACCTGGGAAAGATCATGTAAGTTTCGTGGGCTACTGCAGTTCTCACCTTTGGCTACATTCTAACTTGGGAAGTTTTTTGTTTTTTTTTTTAAAGTGCAAGTGTCTAGATGTTCTGTAGACCCTTGTTACTCAAATCATGACCAACTGCCATCATGATCAGTGTCCCATGGGAGTTTGTTAGTAATCATCTCAGACACCATACCAGACCAGGAACCCCAATCTGTATTTATAGAAGATTTTCCAAGAGACTTATTTGCACATGAAAGTTGGAAACACACTGCCTCACATTCGCTTGAAAGGCTTCTTAAAACATAGACTGAGAGACTGTGGACTCTGAGAAACAAACTGAGGGTTCTAGAGGGGAGGGGGGTGGGGGGATGGGTTAGCCTGGTGATGGGTATTAAAGAGGGCACGTTCTGCATGGTGCACTGGGTGTTATACGCAAACAATGAATCATGGAACACGACATCCAAAAAAAATAATTAATTAAAAAAATAAGAAAATAAGAAAAAAACATAGACTGCTAAATCGGGGTGGGGCTTATAAATCTGCATTTCTTTCTAAAGATTTTATTTGTTTGACAGAGAGAGACACAGCGAGAGAGGGAACACAAGCAGGGGGAGTGGGAGAGGGAGAAGCAGGCTTCCCGCCGAACAGGGAGACCGATGCAGGCCTCGATGCGGGGCTCGAATGTGGGGCTCGGATGCGGGGCTCGATGCGGGGCTCGGATGCGGGGCTCGATGCGGGCCTCGATGCGGGGCTCGGATGCGGGGCTCGGATGCGGGGCTCGGATGCGGGGCTCGGATGCGGGGCTCAGATGCGGGGCTCGATCCCAGGACTCTGGGATCATGACCCGAGCCGAAGGCAAACGCTTAATGACTGAGCCACCCGGGCGCCCCTAAATCTGCACTTCTAACAAGTTCCCTAGTGCTGCTGCTGCTGCAGATCTGAGACCGTATTTTGGGAACTTCTGCCCCACACCAGTTAGATCAGAATCCCCCTAGGTGGAATCCAGGCATCAGTACATTTTAAAGCTCTCTAAATGATTCTAATTTGCAGCCAATGTTGACCACTACTGGTAAAGATATTTTTTCTGCTCCTGATTACATAAACAAGGAAATGAACACGAGAAGCAACTATCTTCTAAACAGTGGCTTAAACTCATTACTAAAGTGTTCTTGAATGTAAGATGAATTTTGATTGATCAAAGCAGAAAGAAAAATGCTGCTTCATCCTTAGCGACTCATTTCCAGACGCACGTTTGGTTGGGGTTGGGGAAAAAAAAAAGGTCATCATAAGTAATCATTTATTTTATCATCATAGATGCCATCAACTCAACTTATAAACTTCATTTTCTCGTTATTCTTATTTAATTGGGTATTGGCACTTTGAAGACCACAACATGTTTTTTAACAAATTATTTTTTAACAGAAGCAATACTGAGTAAGTCATTGTTCTCCAATCAGCCTGCAAAACCAATTCTTGCCCTCCTGTTAGCTTTTGGTTTATTTTTACCTTCTTTCTTTAGGTTTTTAAAGTGAGAGTTTAGATTATTGATTTGAATCATTTCCTCTTTTCTGTTGGAAGCATCTAGTGCTATAAATTACCCTCTCAGGACCGCTTTAGCTGTGCCCCCCAAATTATATGTTGCATTTTACTTTAATTCCGTTTGATGTGTTTTTTTTTTATTTACCTTGAGACTTCCTCTGAGACCCATGAATTATTTTAAAGCATGCTGTTTAATTTACAAGTGTTTAGAAATTTTCCTGTTTTCCTTCGTGATTTGTTTCTACCTTAATTCCATTATTGTCAGAGAACCACATTTGTCTGATTTCAATTATTTTATTTAAAGATTTTATTTATTTACGAGAGAGAGAGAGAGAGCACATAGGCATGCACAAGCTGGCGGGGGGCGGTGAGAAGGGTGGCAGAGGGAGAGGGAGAAGCAGGCTCCCTGCTGAGCAGAGAGCCCCATGCAAGCTAGATCCTAGGACCCCGAGATCATGATCTGAGCCAAAGTCAGATGTATAACCAACTGAGCCACTCAGGAGCCTCTGATTACAGTTATTTCAAATTGAAGGTTTTTTTATGTCTTCAAATATGATCTATATTGGTATAATTTCTGTACAGGCTTGAAAAAATGTGTACTTTGTTGTTGAATGGAATGTGCTCTAAATGTTGATTAGATCCTGTTGAGTGAGGACAATGTTGACTTCTTTCATACCCTTCATTTTCTAGCTAAGCTATTCTATTAATTATTGAAAGAAGTTGATGCCTACAACTATAATAGTGGATTTACCTATTGCTTTTCAGTTCTATCAATTTTTGCTTCCGTATTTTCAACTCTGTTATTTGCTTCATCCATATTTAGGAATGCTATCTCTTCTTGGTGAAATAGCCCTTTTACCATTACATAATGACACTATCTGTCTCTGGTTAATGTACCTTGTGAGCGAGCACAATCAGGCGGAAGGGCAGAGGCAGAAGCAGACTTTCCACTAAGTGGGAAGCCTGACATGGGGCTCCATCCCAGGACCCCGGGATCATGACCTGAGCTGAAGACAGATGCTTAGCTGACTGAGCCACCCAGGAGCCCCTGCTCCAGTCTTCAGTAGGAGAAATGAACTAATGAATACGAGGAGAAGGTGTACCTTCGAGAATAGAAATTATCTGAAAACATTACCAAGTCACTAACAATGTCTAACATACAGTAAGAGGGTGAAAAAGATTTCAAGAAGCAAATCAGGACCAAATGCAAAACAAAGTTCTAGATACCATCTGTGGCAAGAAGAGCTATACTTCATGACCTCAGGCTCACATGAACAAATGTCAGAGACTGCTGGAACTCTCAGCACCCAAGACCTGAGAGTAGGATGCATCATGGGCCTGGGAAGTAACTTAACCCCTCTTTACTAAACAGCACTGTTGTGAGAACTGAGTAAGTTGATAAATGTAAATTACAACAGTGCCTGGCTCACACAAAGGGCTCTAGAAATGTTAATTATTAATATTATTTACTAAAAATATATTACCTAAAATGGGAATATCCTGAGATAAAAGAAGTTCATCTGGTACTTTTTTTATTCTTTGTATTTTATATTTTATACTTTACTAATATAAATATATATTTTTTATTTTTTAAGATTTTATTTATTTGAGAGAGAGAAAGAGAGAGAGCACACGAGCAGGGGGGAGGGGCAGAGGGAGAGGGAGAGGAAGAAGCAGACTTCCTACTGAGCAGGGAGCCCCACACAGGGCTTGATCCCAGGACCCTGAGATCATAACCTGAGCCAAAGTCAGACACAACCGACTGAGCCACCCAGGTGCCCCCATCCAGTACATTCTTAAGCCATAATTCTCCAAGGCTTGGAGGTCAATGTTGAAGAGAAGGACATTAGGATTATCAAAACATGGGGAACACACTCTGTTATGAGGACTTTTAACCATTTCAGGCAGCTGCTTAAGTTCAAAGGCAGCAATGTTAATGTAGTTTGGAAAGAAATCCTGGAAAAGAAATATATACCAGGGAGGGAGGAACTAAGTCTCTCCCCACTCACTCTATTCTGTTTCAGGAGACTTCCACCTGTCTACTAGATACTAATCTTCCCCAAGAATACTACACAGTAGCTCAAAATCAAGTCCAATATCAAACTTCCTGTCTTTCTTGTTGAAACCTGCTCTTCCTACACATTTCCCTATTACAGTGTTTCCTTAGTGAACCATTACCTTCAAAGGAAACCAAGACTAGAATTGCAATCATCCTCTATTCACCATTCCTAAAAACTCACTACACTTACTGATTCTCTATCCCCAAATACTTCAACTTTATTCCTTCTACCTCTCTCCACTGTCATTCCTGTAGCACAGCTATAATCTCCCCTTTGCACATGCGGTTCCCACTGCCTGGAATGCCTTCTCCCTCTTTCTTTTCTATCCCATCTGGCAAACTCCTACTCATTCCTGAAAAACAAGTTGAATAATGGGTATTTTTCTCCAATTTTCCTAATAATTCTAAATCCTATGATCCATTACAGTTCTTTTTCTACCATCTCTATCTTCCCCCACTAGGTCATAAGTTCCTCAAGGGTAGGGTCATGAATTATTCATCCTTAGAGCTGTAGGGTTATTAAAAAAGGTGGACAATGAATTCCAAGAGACTTGAATTCAAACTTTAAGCTTTGTCATTTCCCACCTGTGTGATCTTGGATATGGTTCACTTTATGTCTTGTCAACTGATTGAACTGAGAATAAATTACAGCTTGCAGAGATATTGATCCTGCCAACCCTCAGGATAGAGTGGATGACGAAAGCATTAAAAGCTTTAAAGTACTGGTCTATGATTAACCTCAAGGGCCCTTCAAATATGAATATCATTTCTACGTGTGTTAAGACCAGAAAAGTTTGGGAGGTACTAAATTACTTAACTGACCAGTTTGTACATATGTAAATTATTGATGATAATGCCTAATTCAGAGGATTATTGGAAGGATTTATATACGTTAAAGGACTCCTAACTAGCACAAAGTCTGGGACATGGCTGGCACTCTACAAATGTTGGTCTTACTTTCTTTTTACTTTTTCTCTTTAAAGCCTTTTCTCCACTTTTTTGTTTTCTTTCTGCTCTTCCTTTTCTTCTAAATATTCTTCAGTCATGTCTATATTTCTACTTCCTCTCTTTTCTATTTCTTTTCTTTACCCAAGCTCATTCTTCCCTTATATTCTCATTTTATCCTCATTGAGACTCCAGAACACACATTTCAAAGATGTGGCTTCCTCCACTCACTATGCATGCACACCAACACCACACCATCCCTCCTAAATATGTGTCCCTCCAACTTTGAATGTTGGAGAACTTTTATCTAGATTTATTCTAAATGACAAAAAAACCCTAAAAGGGTTAGAAGAATTTATTTTCAAGGAGAATAAATTTCATTCATGATAGTTCTCACACAACCAAAACCCTGAAAAGATAAGCAAAACAAAGGAGGAAATAATACAAAAATAAAAAGATCATACTGCAACTGTTTCAAATAATATTCCTCCCATATGAAACAAAGAAATCATTGTCATTCTTAACCTAAATTGTGTGAAATTTATGTGACATAGCAATGAATCTTTTAAAAGAATAGGAGAAAGAAGCTAAGTATATATTTATTTCCCAAAATAAGTCTGAAACATTAATCACCCAAGATGATTCAAGAAAAAAAGGATTGCAATGTGTAAAACCCCTATGATATGCTGCATTTGATCTGTTTCACCTATGGAGATTAAAGATTGCATTTGCATGTTACAGGTTGGAAGTCTTATGGTAACTTGTTTAACTTGATCTAATGGAGACTCTAGGGTTTTCAGTGGCCGCAGAACCATTCTATGTTTTTAAAGCAGCAGCTCCTGGAAATCATGACGATCTCTGGTTTAGAAACCAGATGGAGCCAATCATCACACACAAAAAAAATGTGTCCTTTCGATTCATTCATCACTGAATCATTATAGAATGCCTACAATGTGCTATGCCCTGGGATAATGTGACATAAATGAACAAATAAAAATCCCTGCCCTCACGGAGGTCACATGCTAGTGGGCTAGAGGAAGACAATACACAAAAATAATAAATATTATGTTAGGCTAGAAGATGGCAAGGACTGTGAAGAATAAATAATGCAGTGAGATCAGGATTGCAACTTTAAGTAAGAGTTAGGATAGACCTCTAAGAGAGGGGAAAATTTGTGCAAAGACTTGAAGGAGATGGCAGACTGAGCCAATGGATATCCTGAGGAGAAAACTACCTAAGCAGACTTAGAACCAGTAAAAATGCCCTTGAATGGGAACATACCTGGTATGTTCTAGTATGAGCAGTGAGGCTAGTTTGGCTGGGTAGATTAAGAGACTAGAGTTGTAGGATATGAGATCAAGGAAATAATGGAGGTCCAGATCATGTATAATATTCTGGCTGAATTGTGTCCCTCCAAAATTCCTATGTTGAAGCCCTCTCTAACATCCAGCACCTCAGAATGTGACTGTATTTGGAGATAGGTCCTTTAAAAGGTAATTTAATAATGGGGCCATTAGTATGGGCCCTAATCTGACTGATACCCTTGTAAGAGGAGGAAGTTAGGATACAAAGACAGAGCAACAACCATGTGAGGACACAGTGAAAAGGTGGGCACCTGCACACCAAGGAGATACACCATCAGAAGAAACCAAACCTGCCCACACCTTGATCTTGGACTTCCAGCCTCTAGAATGTCTATGGTTAAAACCACACAGTCTGTGGTATTCTGTTTTGACAGCCCATCCTTCCTAACTTCCCAAGACCAAGCCAAGTAAGTCCAAAACTATGATCACTTGTTTATTTTAACCTCCAAAGAACTAGGGATAGAAAGAAAACTAAATCAACTAAATTCCAGAAAGAAAGGAATACTTCCCCACAAAAAAGAGACCCACCACTGCTTCCATCCTTGGTTTAATGGGAAGAAGAACAAATCTGCTATGACAGGGCCACAGAGAAAGCAGCTGAACTTGTCAAAATGTTCAACACTTCATGTGGGCTGGTGTGAAGGACAAGAGCCTACAGAAGCTCATTCACAGAAGAGGCTACAGCCCTGACCCTAAGACTCATAGGTCTTCTCTCAAAGAAAGGCACAAGCTCTCTAAAGGCTGAGGACGGGGAAGATAGCTGAGCAACTGACTCCTTCATTAACTTAACCTTTATTGTCTCCTCCTTCTCCTTTTAATAACTGCTGAGTCTGTAGTGATGTCACCTCTGTCATTCCTGATACTGGTAATTTGAGGTGCCTTTTTTTTTTTTCCCTGATCTATCCTGGCTAGAAGTATATTGATATTATTGATCTTCTTAAAGAACCAATTTTTGTTTTCATTAAATTCCCCATGTTTCTCTGCTTTCTATGCTAGTGATTTTTTGCTCATTTGGGTTTCATTTGTTCTTTTAGTGGCTTCTTAAGTTAGAAGCTGGAGTCATGGATTTGAGACTTTTCTTCTTTTCTAATATAGGCATCTAGCCCCAGAAATTTTTCCTTAAGGACTGATTCACAAGCATCCAACAAACTTTTATATGTTGTATGTACAGTTCCAATTCATTCAAAAGACTTTGTACTTCCCCATCACATTTCTTCTTTGGCCCATGGTGCGCTCTTATTCTACAGTTACCTTAACAAATTGCCACAAACTGGATAGCATAAAACAACAAAAATTTATTTTCTCACATTTCTGGAGGCCATGAGTCCAAAGTTGAGGAGCTGGCAGGGCCATACTTCCTCCGAAGGCTCCAGGGAGATTCCATGTCTTGCCTCTGCCACCTTTTGGTGATTTCTGCCTATTTAAGTCCTCTCTACCTCTATCTTCACAGGGCCTTCTCCTCTGTGTCTGTGTGTTCCCTTCTTTCCTTTTTAAGTTCACCTTTCATTGAGTTTAAGCCCACATGGATAATCCAAATGTATCTTATCTCAATATTCTGGGAACACTTAATTACATCTCTAAAGACCCTTTTCCAAAAAAGATCACATTCACAGGTTCCAAGAGTTAAGACATAGGCATACCATTTTGGTAGGCACAGATCAACACACTACATATGGGTAATTCAGAAGTATGCTATTTAGTGTCAAGATATTTGGGAACCTCCCAAATATCTTTCTGTCGTTGATTTTTCATTTCATTCCATTGTGGCTAAAGAATATACACTGCAATACTCTTAAATGTACTGAGACTTAATTTTATGGCCCCAACATATAATTTATCTTGGTAAAAGTCTTGTGTGAATTTGAAAAGAATGTATATTCTGTTGTTGGAGTGCTCTAAAAGTGTCAGTAGGTCAAATAAATTGACTGTGTGTTTCAAGTCTTCTACATCCTTAATGATCTTCTATCTACTTATTTTGTCAATTAATGAGAGAGGGGTAGTGACATTTCTGACTATAATTATGAGTAGTATATACTATATTATCATGTTTTCTAATATTATCTACATCTTGTGCCCACAGGTTCAATGATATCTACACAGAGATACCTACTCACAAAGTCTCCCCCTCTTCTATCAGGAGTCCTGCCCATCTTTTGTTCTATTTTAGTTACATTTTTCTACAAATTTTGGTTGATATGGGAGAGATAATTGATTCTGCAAAAATTCTAACTTCAGTTTTTACTCCTACTTTAAAATTCAAGATATACTTTTTTCTTATAAGTGTTATAAATTATGTTTATGTTCTTGGTTTCATGAGCTGTCTGCTCCTGATCATTTGATGTAATTCTGCATACAATCAAAGCCACTGACAAAGTTTTCTGAAAGGTACTAAGTGCTCTACTAAAAAGTTTTCAGTCTTAAATATTTAAATAGAAATGAAAAAACTGCTAACATTTTTTTTTCAAGTATCAGTTAGCAAATTCAAAAAGCAGATTATACTAATTACCATTACTGAGAAGTTACACATCATGAACTCAAATTTCTCTTTATGAGGCTTAATGTAGCTTAATGCTTTACCTCATGGGAGTTACAATATGGAAAGGAGACATAAAAGATTTGGGTTGATTGGTTTATATCACATCAGTGCCTGCAAAATGTGCCAGGTCTCCCAGGGTGTCCACACTGTCTGAATAATTCACCTCTGGGCTGTTGTTATATTTGAAGGAGGCAAATGAAGGCCCATGAGTGACCATCTATTGGCAGAAAAGAAGCAGGCTGGGACTACATGAATTTCCCATGTACTGAGTGAAGCTCACTACCAGAAAAAAAAAAAATCTTTCTCATATTCAGCCAGTTCTAAGAAACAAGCTGAATGAATACCTTGGAATCTCAACATCAAAATACACAGTATCATCTATAACAGCTAGAGCAATGAATGGAGAGAGAAGACATACGCCAACAAATCAACATGGTAGAAAGGCAGTTTGACACAGGAGACAAACTTCTATTAAAACTCTCATGCAAAAGTACAGAATACCCCAGTTTGGGAACCTGATCATGATTTCTATATCTATTTATCACTTACTCTGGTTCAAGTGCTATGCTAGGTAGTATAGGGAGACATTAATATGACTACTATCTAATCTCCAAGAAATTAAACATCAGTTGGTGATAAAAATGAATAATGAAAGACAAGCTTGCCTGTAGAGATGCTATTACAAAGTCTCTCAGGAATAGGGTTAGCACCTGGGCAAGAGGTCACCTAGGGAAGGGAACTTTGTTTTTCTTTCTTTCTTTTTTTTTTTTTTTTTTAAGATTTTAACTATTTATTTGACAGAGAGAGACACCGCAAGAGAGGGAACCCAAGCAGGGGGAGTGGGAGAGGGAGAAGCAGGCTCCCTGCTGATCAGGGAGCCCAATGCGGGGCTCGATCTCAGGACCCTGGGATCATGACCTGAACCGAAGGCAGATGCTTAACGACTGAGCCACCCAGGCGTCCTGGGAACTTTCAAGAAGTGGCACTTTTAGGGACATTTTCTTTGGCCACCAGACTGTTCCCTATAGTAGTTGATGTGTATAGGCCTTACCTATAATATTAAAGTTTGAATTAAGATACAGATGCATTATATGAGAAATAAATGTGTGATTTTCTTTTGGCTGAAGGCTTAGAATGACTGTGGGTTTACTCTGGGATGGGCTCCGTCACAAAAAGGAGACTTAGTGGCATTTCTCCAGGATAATCCAAGGCAACAGGACATCCTCCCCATCTGCACCATGGCTCTGGCACCTGCAGAGACCACTAAGAAAAATCCTTCTTCTGGATCCATACCAGACAGTTTTACCTTAGGACATCCAGAGTTGTGAGAATCACTAACATTTCACTCACCTTTCTTCCCACATAGAAAGGGGAGAGCAGTTCCTGGCTTTTAATTTATCTTCGTGTTAGGAGCTTTCTTATCAGACACATTCAGAATATGCAGTTGGTCACTTTATCAAATAAATATACTGAAGTCAAGAACCTTTAAAAGTAATACCTTAAACATTCTTCATAGAAACATTTAAGTGCACACAGTTTGCTACTTCTTTGATGTAGGGCCCAGGCCTTTGCTTTATGTACAGATCTTCTAGTTAGACTTCTGTATCTTATTAAGCATATCCATAATGCATCCTCTACCATTTCCAGCTTTGTTCTTGATAATAAGGCAAGAAAGTTAAAGACACTTGAGAAGCAACCTGACTTCAGAATCATTCTATGATTCTTAGTCATTCACATTTTTCACAGTCTTTGTGACTGGCTTACCCACACCTAATTCAATAGCAATTTTTGCCTAGCAAAGTGACTAGCATTCCATTTTAGTTTCCATATAAACATTTCTCTTTACTTGTATCTGTTACATTAGTTTACAGAATAACTTGTGATATAATAGCAAGTAAAATTGCCATCAACAGACTAGAGACTGGTGATAAACATACACACCGCAAGGGGGATCTGAAATACACCAGTGTTCAAAAGGATAGCCTTCTAGAATGTCATAGACATTAGCATGTAGACTTTATGGAGGAAAGTTGACCCACTTAGCTGATTAACAGGAGACGGGATACGAGAGATTCTGCTGTTACTTCTTAAGCGTGTGGCTTTTTGCAAAGGCCTACTTATTCAGAAAAGAAAAGAAAAGAGAAGAGAAGAAAAGAAAAGAAAAGAAAAGGGAATGTGCCTCAAGTCCCTCTCTACCACCAGAAAGTTACCTTAATTAAAATACACAAATATAAACAAAAATTACAGAGAAGGAAACAGTGCTGTCTGGAGTTTAGGAATAGGAGTTTAAGAATAAGAAAATTAAGTTTCAAAAACTCAAAGGTGCAAAGGAGTAGCAAGAGAGGAAGACTTCTATCCCACGGCTTCTCTTGAAGAAAAACCTTGTGTGAATCCAACACAGAGATACCTTGTACCAGCGCACTTCTGCCCAAGTTCATAGACTAACATGGTGCTGCAACTGCTCAATGTCATCCACAATGAGTTGCAATAAAAATGGCCTTGAGAGTTCCTTTCAGGTCCCCTTGTACAAACATGGACAAGTGAATGGCACTTATAAATACAGACCAGCAGACCACATGACTAACTTTGCATGTTTATAGAACTGCTAAAATGCAGTCACCAGATTCCAAGACCTGAAAAGCATTTTGAAATGTCTCATAGTGGACCTGTAAAGGGACAGACTGATTTCAGTCTCTCTGGCCAAACAAAGAGCTTTGAAGAAATAGCTAGTGTCGATGAAGAAATTTTGGTGGTACAACTTCAGGTAAACAGGATGCCCATTCAATACTCCACTGGCTCTTTCCCTTCACCATGAGGTCAGGCGTGGCTACCATCAATCTGTGTCACAACAACCCAGAAAACATGACAGTTCTTAAAAATGCCATAAGGAACTATTTAAGAACTACTAGAGGGGCACCTGGGTGGCTCAGTTGGTTAAACGTCTGCCTTCTGCTTAGGTCATGATCCCGGGGTCCTGGGATCGAGCCCCACATTGGGCTCCCTGCTCAGCGGGGAGTCTGCTTCTCCCTCTCCCTCTGCTGTTCCCCCCTGTTTGTGCGTGCTCTCTCCCTCTCTCAAAATAAATAAAATCTTTTAAAAAAATCAATTCATGAAAAAAAAAGAACTAGTAGAATTAATCTGTTTACACAATGACAGAGGTGATATATACATACCCTGGAAGAAGCTATACAATTATACCATTTCCATGAAATGTGATAAGCAATGGTAGATACTTAAGTATATTTTCCAAAGATATCAACATTCTCAAATACCATTTATGATGATGAAACCAAGTCATAGCTCGTTTTTCTTATATTTGATCTCCACCGATGTTCTTACCCTAGAAATATACAGACACTTGCTTACATAAAATAAAACATCATAAAACTTGGGTCAGATGTGTGTCAGAACACCTGCAAATGATATCTTTGTAGAAACCATAGCATAATATCATGTGACCACTAAGTAATTTGTCACTGATTATTTTTGATACTTCAGTCCATTACACTGACTACCATTATAACTATTTAACCATGAAATGTTTGCCCTCATTTTTATTCATATACTTCATGGGCCATTTACTGTCAGCTATAAAATCATTTGAAAGGTAATTGACTTTACAGCTGAGAAAAATAAGGAGCCTCCTAAACAATCTCAGGATATTGACTTAGTGTCTTACAGGTAAGGATGAACTTAAATTGGATGTGAAATTGGGGAAAGGTGACTTTTTAACGAGCATTTTTAAAAAAATAAATGAAAAGAGTAGCTTGCTCATGTTCAGCTTCCCCCTCCCTTAATAAAAAAAAGCTTAGCTACGGACGGATGGGAAGGTTAAAATGCCTGCCAAGGGTTCATAGTTCAAAAAATAATTACAAGTGTCAAAAGTGGCTTCGACCCAAACATGGGCCATCACTGGCCTCCGCCACAAGACAGCTTTAGAAACTGCACAGGATAGGATTAGGGAGGCTGAAGGTGCATAGGGGTAGGACACCTTATCTCACAGCCATGCCTTCAACAAGATATGCTTTATCTTCCAAGAGACACAAAACATAATTACCTTCCTAAAGTCTTTTAATATCCACTCTGTGTGCAAGGCACTGTCCTAGATACCACAAAGTAAGGCAAAGATGAGAAAACCTGATTTAGTAGCCTCCAAGAACTTAAGGTCTAGAGGGAAGATAAATACATGAATAATTTCAGTACAAAGCTTTTATGAAAGGGGCTACAAACAATAACAACAACAAGAACAACAAACATGCACCTTCAGCTGGATTCTGTAGCTCACACATAGCTGCTAGCTGGGCTGAGGAGTATTGAGAATGAACCCAGCCCATCCTGGTGCTCTGTGTAGGAGAGGCGCCCCCTTCAGGCCCTGAGAGCACCAAGGGCCGCCTTCAGCACACATTTTGTACAATGCTTATACATATGCTTCCCCCACATTGCAACTCCCACAGTGGGAGCTCTTCAAAGATGAGAACTCAAATTCTTACTTATTCTGTGTTCCAAGCATAACTTAGTTCAGTGCCTAGTGCATAGGAGGCAATCAATAAATGTAGAATATAAAAATTAGTCAATTTAATTCCCTCAATCTAGAATGGGCCACCCTTCCTCTCCTCCTTTTTCACTACACACATTCACATTTCTAAATATAAAAATCCCACCCAGCTCAAATGCCACTTCTTCCTTACAGCAGTATCTCATCTTGCCTCATTTTCCCACCCTACAGAAAATTTTTATCCTTTCCCTGGATGTTTCTATAATTCATATCCCTCAAGCTTCTAAAATGATTTCAAATGGCTGAATTCCTAAATCAATTCTTGTCCATAGCCTTCATTTGCCAAGCCCTCAGTATTCTGTGATTATTGCTATTTGTGTAACTTTGCTTTCTGTGTAAGCTCCTAGCAGGAGATGTCTGACTCTATCATCCCATGTAGGATGCCTTCAGCATTCTAAGGGAGCATACATTTGTTGGTTCAGCAAGAACTTAGTCAGCACCAATAATATACCTGATGCTAAATAAAATTTTGATTAAATGAAGTTCTATTTCTAGAAGTAATTGAAAGATTCCAATGGAACAGGGGTCTACTTCTGCAACATTGTATCCTGCTAACACTAGGCTGTGTTTCCTCAAAGGCTATTGACACTTAAGATGTCCTGACACTAACTACCCCATGTATATTTTTTTCTCTCAAACTGCCAAGCACCCTTTTCTTCTGATTAATCTTCTTCCTGGATAGTATCACAAATGATATATACTGATGACCCTTCATCTATACCTTACATGAAATACACTTAGAGTAAGAGGTTAAACGATCGTTTACTCCATAATGGTGGACAACTTCTGCCTCTGACCTCCAAAATTCTGCTACACATTTATGACTTTTCTTCAATCCCTGGGGAGGAGAGTCCTTGATTAAAATGCAAATGTGCTTCCTCCACTCCAAAAGTTTCAAGTTT